>NW_027415599.1:0-170410 GCF_964106895.1 Numenius arquata
CATAGGGTTTTAGTGAGGTTCCGTTGTGTTGCTAAGGGTCTTGTAGAGTGCTGTCGGGTCCTGGAGTATTCTGTAGGGTTCCAGAGGGCCTCGTAGGGTTCCGTCGAAATCTATAGGGTTCCCTAGGGGCCCATAGAGTCCCGTAGATTTCCGTAGGGACCTGTAGGGTTGTGTAAGTGCCGGCAGAAGTCTGTAGGAGTCTGTGGGATTCTCTAAGGTTGCGGAGGGTTCTGCAGGGTTCCGTAGGGGCCCGTAGAGTTCCGTAGTGGCTGGTAAATTTCCGTAGGGCCCTGTGGGGTTCTGTATGGACCTGTAGGGTTCCGTAGGGGCCTGCAGGGTTCCGTAAGTGCCCGCAGGTGTCTGTAGGGTTCCGTAGGCACCTGCAGTGTTCTGTAGGAGCCCATAGGGTTTTAGTGAGGTTCCGTTGTGTTGCTAAGGGTCTTGTAGAGTGCTGTCGGGTCCTGGAGTATTCTGTAGGGTTCCAGAGGGGCTGGTAGGGTTCCGTCAAAATCTGAAGGGTTCCCTAGGGGCCCGTAGAGTCCCGTAGATTTCCGTAGGGACCTGTAGGGTTATGTAAGTGCCCGCAGGGGTTGGTAGGAGCTTGTAGGGTGCCATATGTTTCCGGAGGGTTGTGTAGGGTTCCGTAGGGGCCTGTGGTGTTCCCTAGGGGCCTGTAGAGTCTCGTACAGTTCCGTAGGGTCCTGTAGGTTTCCATAAGCGCCCGCAGAGGTCTGAAGGGGCCCGTACTGTTCCGTAAGGATCCATAGGGTTCCATAGAGCTTCGTAGGTTCCCTAGAGGCCTCTGGAGTACCGCAGGAGCCAGTAGTGTTCCGTAGGGTCCTCTAGGGTTGTTTAAGTGCCCGCAGGAGTCTGTAGGAATCCGTGGGATTCTGTAAGGTTCCAGAGGGTTCTGCAGGGTTCCGTAGGGGCCCGTAGAGTTCCGTAGTGGCTGGTAAAGTTCCCTAGGGCCCTGTACCGTTCCGTAACTGCCTGCAAGGGTCTTTAGGCTTCCGTAGGGGCTGGTAGGGTTCCATAAAGTTCCGTGGGTTCCTGCAGAGTTCTGCAAGTGCCCGCAAGGGCCTGTAGGGGCCCACAGTGTTTCTGTCAGGTTCCGTAGAGTTCCAGAGAGACCATATTTTTCTGTAGTGGCTGGTAGTATTCTGTAGGGGTCTGTAGGGTTCCGTAGGCGCCTGCAGTGTTCAGTAGGAGCCCATAGGATTTTAGTGAGGTTCCGTTGTGTTGCTAAGGGTCTTGTAGAGTGCTGTCGGGTCCTGGAGTATTCTGTAGGGTTCCAGAGGGCCTCGTAGGGTTCCATCGAAATCCGTAGGGTTCCCTAGGGGCCCATAGAGTCCTGTAGATTTCCGTAGGGACCTGTAGGGTTGTGTAAGTGCCCGCAGAAGTCTGTAGGAGTCTGTGGGATTCTGTAAGGTTCCGGAGGGTTCTGCAGGGTTCCGTAGGGACCCGTAGAGTTCCGTAGTGGCTGGTAAAGTTCCGTAGGGCCCTGTGGGGTTCTGTATGGACCTGTAGGGTTCCGTAGGGGCCTGCAGGGTTCTGTAGGAGCCCATAGGGTTTTAGTGAGGTTCCGTTGTGTTGCTAAGGGTCTTGTAGAGTGCTGTCGGGTCCTGGAGTATTCTGTAGGGTTCCAGAGGGGCTGGTAGGGTTCCGTCGAAATCTGAAGGGTTCCCTAGGGGCCCGTAGAGTCCCGTAGATTTCCGTAGGGACCTGTAGGGTTGTGTAAGTGCCCGCAGGGGTTGGTAGGAGCTTGTAGGGTGCCATATGTTTCCGGAGGGTTGTGTAGGGTTCCGTAGGGGCCTGTGGTGTTCCCTAGGGGCCTGTAGAGTCTCGTACAGTTCCGTAGGGTCCTGTAGGTTTCCATAAGGGCCCGCAGAGGTCTGAAGGGGCCCGTACTGTTCCGTAAGGATCCATAGGGTTCCGTAGAGCTTCGTAGGTTCCCTAGAGGCCTCTGGAGTACGGCAGGAGCCAGTAGTGTTCCGTAGGGTCCTCTAGGGTTGTTTAAGTGCCCGCAGGAGTCTGTAGGAATCCGTGGGATTCTGTAAGGTTCTGGAGGGTTCTGCAGGGTTCCGTAGGGGCCCGTAGAGTTCCGTAGTGGCTGGTAAAGTTCCCTAGGGCCCTGTGGGGTTCTGTATGGACCTGTAGGGTTCCGTAGGGGCCTGCAGGGTTCTGTAAGTGCCCGTAGGTGTCTGTACGGGTCTGTAGGGTTCCGTAGGCACCTACAGTGTTCTGTAGGAGCCCATAGGGTTTTAGTGAGGTTCCGTTGTGTTGCTAAGGGTCTTGTAGAGTTCTGTCGGGTCCTTGAGTATTCTGTAGGGTTCCAGAGGGCCTCGTAGGGTTCCATCGAAATCTATAGGGTTCCCTAGGGGCCCATAGAGTCCCGTAGATTTCCGTAGGGACCTGTAGGGTTGTGTAAGTGCCCGCAGAAGTCTGTAGGAGTCTGTGGGATTCTGTAAGGTTCCGGAGGGTTCTGCAGGGTTCCGTAGGGACCCGTAGAGTTCCGTAGTGGCTGGTAAATTTCCGTAGGGCCCTGTGGGGTTCTGTATGGACCTGTAGGGTTCCGTAGGGGCCTGCAGGTTTCCGTAAGTGCCCGCAGGTGTCTGTAGGGTTCCGTAGGCACCTGCAGTGTTCTGTAGGAGCCCATAGGGTTTTAGTGAGGTTCCGTTGTGTTGCTAAGGGTCTTGTAGAGTCCTGTCGGGTCCTGGAGTATTCCGTAGGGTTCCAGAGGGCCTTGTAGGGTTCCGTCGAAATCTGAAGGGTTCCCTAGGGGCCCGTAGAGTCCCGTAGATTTCCGCAGGGACCTGTAGGGTTATGTAAGTGCCCGCAGGGGTTGGTAGGAGCTTGTAGGGTGCCATATGTTTCCGGAGGGTTGTGTAGGGTTCCGTAGGGGCCTGTGGTGTTCCCTAGGGGCCTGTAGAGTCTCGTACAGTTCCGTAGGGTCCTGTAGGTTTCCATAAGCGCCCGCAGAGGTCTGAAGGGGCCCGTACTGTTCCGTAAGGATCCATAGGGTTCCGTAGAGCTTCGTAGGTTCCCTAGAGGCCTCTGGAGTACCGCAGGAGCCAGTAGTGTTCCGTAGGGTCCTCTAGGGTTGAGTAAGTGCCCGCAGGAGTCTGTAGGAATCCGTGGGATTCTGTAAGGTTCTGGAGGGTTCTGCAGGGTTCCGTAGGGGCCCGTAGAGTTCCGTAGTGGCTGGTAAAGTTCCCTAGGGCCCTGTGGGGTTCTGTATGGACCTGTAGGGTTCCGTAGGGGCCTGCAGGGTTCTGTAAGTGCCCGTAGGTGTCTGTACGGGTCTGTAGGGTTCCGTAGGCACCTACAGTGTTCTGTAGGAGCCCATAGGGTTTTAGTGAGGTTCCGTTGTGTTGCTAAGGGTCTTGTAGAGTTCTGTCGGGTCCTGGAGTATTCTGTAGGGTTCCAGAGGGCCTCGTAGGGTTCCATCGAAATCTATAGGGTTCCCTAGGGGCCCATAGAGTCCCGTAGATTTCTGTAGGGACCTGTAGGGTTGTGTAAGTGCCCGCAGAAGTCTGTAGGAGTCTGTGGGATTCTCTAAGGTTGCGGAGGGTTCTGCAGGGTTCCGTAGGGGCCCGTAGAGTTCCGTAGTGGCTGGTAAATTTCCGTAGGGCCCTGTGGGGTTCTGTATGGACCTGTAGGGTTCCGTAGGGGCCTGCAGGGTTCCGTAAGTGCCCGCAGGTGTCTGTAGGGTTCCGTAGGCACCTGCAGTGTTCTGTAGGAGCCCATAGGGTTTTAGTGAGGTTCCGTTGTGTTGCTAAGGGTCTTGTAGAGTGCTGTCGGGTCCTGGAGTATTCTGTAGGGTTCCAGAGGGGCTGGTAGGGTTCCGTCAAAATCTGAAGGGTTCCCTAGGGGCCCGTAGAGTCCCGTAGATTTCCGTAGGGACCTGTAGGGTTATGTAAGTGCCCGCAGGGGTTGGTAGGAGCTTGTAGGGTGCCATATGTTTCCGGAGGGTTGTGTAGGGTTCCGTAGGGGCCTGTGGTGTTCCCTAGGGGCCTGTAGAGTCTCGTACAGTTCCGTAGGGTCCTGTAGGTTTCCATAAGCGCCCGCAGAGGTCTGAAGGGGCCCGTACTGTTCCGTAAGGATCCATAGGGTTCCATAGAGCTTCGTAGGTTCCCTAGAGGCCTCTGGAGTACCGCAGGAGCCAGTAGTGTTCCGTAGGGTCCTCTAGGGTTGTTTAAGTGCCCGCAGGAGTCTGTAGGAATCCGTGGGATTCTGTAAGGTTCCAGAGGGTTCTGCAGGGTTCCGTAGGGGCCCGTAGAGTTCCGTAGTGGCTGGTAAAGTTCCCTAGGGCCCTGTACCGTTCCGTAACTGCCTGCAAGGGTCTTTAGGCTTCCGTAGGGGCTGGTAGGGTTCCATAAAGTTCCGTGGGTTCCTGCAGAGTTCTGCAAGTGCCCGCAAGGGCCTGTAGGGGCCCACAGTGTTTCTGTCAGGTTCCGTAGAGTTCCAGAGAGACCATATTTTTCTGTAGTGGCTGGTAGTATTCTGTAGGGGTCTGTAGGGTTCCGTAGGCGCCTGCAGTGTTCAGTAGGAGCCCATAGGATTTTAGTGAGGTTCCGTTGTGTTGCTAAGGGTCTTGTAGAGTGCTGTCGGGTCCTGGAGTATTCTGTAGGGTTCCAGAGGGCCTCGTAGGGTTCCATCGAAATCCGTAGGGTTCCCTAGGGGCCCATAGAGTCCTGTAGATTTCCGTAGGGACCTGTAGGGTTGTGTAAGTGCCCGCAGAAGTCTGTAGGAGTCTGTGGGATTCTGTAAGGTTGCGGAGGGTTCTGCAGGGTTCCGTAGGGACCCGTAGAGTTCCGTAGTGGCTGGTAAAGTTCCGTAGGGCCCTGTGGGGTTCTGTATGGACCTGTAGGGTTCCGTAGGGGCCTGCAGGGTTCTGTAGGAGCCCATAGGGTTTTAGTGAGGTTCCGTTGTGTTGCTAAGGGTCTTGTAGAGTGCTGTCGGGTCCTGGAGTATTCTGTAGGGTTCCAGAGGGGCTGGTAGGGTTCCGTCGAAATCTGAAGGGTTCCCTAGGGGCCCGTAGAGTCCCGTAGATTTCCGTAGGGACCTGTAGGGTTGTGTAAGTGCCCGCAGGGGTTGGTAGGAGCTTGTAGGGTGCCATATGTTTCCGGAGGGTTGTGTAGGGTTCCGTAGGGGCCTGTGGTGTTCCCTAGGGGCCTGTAGAGTCTCGTACAGTTCCGTAGGGTCCTGTAGGTTTCCATAAGCGCCCGCAGAGGTCTGAAGGGGCCCGTACTGTTCCGTAAGGATCCATAGGGTTCCGTAGAGCTTCGTAGGTTCCCTAGAGGCCTCTGGAGTACGGCAGGAGCCAGTAGTGTTCCGTAGGGTCCTCTAGGGTTGTTTAAGTGCCCGCAGGAGTCTGTAGGAATCCGTGGGATTCTGTAAGGTTCTGGAGGGTTCTGCAGGGTTCCGTAGGGGCCCGTAGAGTTCCGTAGTGGCTGGTAAAGTTCCCTAGGGCCCTGTGGGGTTCTGTATGGACCTGTAGGGTTCCGTAGGGGCCTGCAGGGTTCTGTAAGTGCCCGTAGGTGTCTGTACGGGTCTGTAGGGTTCCGTAGGCACCTACAGTGTTCTGTAGGAGCCCATAGGGTTTTAGTGAGGTTCCGTTGTGTTGCTAAGGGTCTTGTAGAGTTCTGTCGGGTCCTTGAGTATTCTGTAGGGTTCCAGAGGGCCTCGTAGGGTTCCATCGAAATCTATAGGGTTCCCTAGGGGCCCATAGAGTCCCGTAGATTTCCGTAGGGACCTGTAGGGTTGTGTAAGTGCCCGCAGAAGTCTGTAGGAGTCTGTGGGATTCTGTAAGGTTCCGGAGGGTTCTGCAGGGTTCCGTAGGGACCCGTAGAGTTCCGTAGTGGCTGGTAAAGTTCCGTAGGGCCCTGTGGGGTTCTGTATGGACCTGTAGGGTTCCGTAGGGGCCTGCAGGTTTCCGTAAGTGCCCGCAGGTGTCTGTAGGGTTCCGTAGGCACCTGCAGTGTTCTGTAGGAGCCCATAGGGTTTTAGTGAGGTTCCGTTGTGTTGCTAAGGGTCTTGTAGAGTCCTGTCGGGTCCTGGAGTATTCCGTAGGGTTCCAGAGGGCCTTGTAGGGTTCCGTCGAAATCTGAAGGGTTCCCTAGGGGCCCGTAGAGTCCCGTAGATTTCCGCAGGGACCTGTAGGGTTATGTAAGTGCCCGCAGGGGTTGGTAGGAGCTTGTAGGGTGCCATATGTTTCCGGAGGGTTGTGTAGGGTTCCGTAGGGGCCTGTGGTGTTCCCTAGGGGCCTGTAGAGTCTCGTACAGTTCCGTAGGGTCCTGTAGGTTTCCATAAGCGCCCGCAGAGGTCTGAAGGGGCCCGTACTGTTCCGTAAGGATCCATAGGGTTCCGTAGAGCTTCGTAGGTTCCCTAGAGGCCTCTGGAGTACCGCAGGAGCCAGTAGTGTTCCGTAGGGTCCTCTAGGGTTGAGTAAGTGCCCGCAGGAGTCTGTAGGAATCCGTGGGATTCTGTAAGGTTCTGGAGGGTTCTGCAGGGTTCCGTAGGGGCCCGTAGAGTTCCGTAGTGGCTGGTAAAGTTCCCTAGGGCCCTGTGGGGTTCTGTATGGACCTGTAGGGTTCCGTAGGGGCCTGCAGGGTTCTGTAAGTGCCCGTAGGTGTCTGTACGGGTCTGTAGGGTTCCGTAGGCACCTACAGTGTTCTGTAGGAGCCCATAGGGTTTTAGTGAGGTTCCGTTGTGTTGCTAAGGGTCTTGTAGAGTTCTGTCGGGTCCTGGAGTATTCTGTAGGGTTCCAGAGGGCCTCGTAGGGTTCCATCGAAATCTATAGGGTTCCCTAGGGGCCCATAGAGTCCCGTAGATTTCTGTAGGGACCTGTAGGGTTGTGTAAGTGCCCGCAGAAGTCTGTAGGAGTCTGTGGGATTCTCTAAGGTTGCGGAGGGTTCTGCAGGGTTCCGTAGGGGCCCGTAGAGTTCCGTAGTGGCTGGTAAATTTCCGTAGGGCCCTGTGGGGTTCTGTATGGACCTGTAGGGTTCCGTAGGGGCCTGCAGGGTTCCGTAAGTGCCCGCAGGTGTCTGTAGGGTTCCGTAGGCACCTACAGTGTTCTGTAGGAGCCCATAGGGTTTTAGTGAGGTTCCGTTGTGTTGCTAAGGGTCTTGTAGAGTGCTGTCGGGTCCTGGAGTATTCTGTAGGGTTCCAGAGGGGCTGGTAGGGTTCCGTCAAAATCTGAAGGGTTCCCTAGGGGCCCGTAGAGTCCTGTAGATTTCCGTAGGGACCTGTAGGGTTATGTAAGTGCCCGCAGGGGTTGGTAGGAGCTTGTAGGGTGCCATATGTTTCCGGAGGGTTGTGTAGGGTTCCGTAGGGGCCTGTGGTGTTCCCTAGGGGCCTGTAGAGTCTCGTACAGTTCCGTAGGGTCCTGTAGGTTTCCATAAGCGCCCGCAGAGGTCTGAAGGGGCCCGTACTGTTCCGTAAGGATCCATAGGGTTCCGTAGAGCTTCTTAGGTTCCCTAGAGGCCTCTGGAGTACCGCAGGAGCCAGTAGTGTTCCGTAGGGTCCTCTAGGGTTGTTTAAGTGCCCGCAGGAGTCTGTAGGAATCCGTGAGATTCTGTAAGGTTCCAGAGGGTTCTGCAGGGTTCCGTAGGGACCTGTAGAGTTCCATAGTGGCTGGTAAAGTTCCCTAGGGCCCTGTACCGTTCCGTAACTGCCTGCAAGGGTCTTTAGGCTTCCGTAGGGGCTGGTAGGGTTCCATAAAGTTCCGTGGGTTCCTGCAGAGTTCTGCAAGTGCCCGCAAGGGCCTGTAGGGGCCCACAGTGTTTCTGTCAGGTTCCGTAGAGTTCCGTAGGGACCATATTTTTCTGTAGTGGCTGGTAGTATTCTGTAGGGGTCTGTAGGGTTCCGTAGGCGCCTGCAGTGTTCAGTAGGAGCCCATAGGATTTTAGTGAGGTTCCGTTGTGTTGCTAAGGGTCTTGTAGAGTGCTGTCGGGTCCTGGAGTATTCTGTAGGGTTCCAGAGGGCCTCGTAGGGTTCCATCGAAATCTATAGGGTTCCCTAGGGGCCCATAGAGTCCCGTAGATTTCCGTAGGGACCTGTAGGGTTGTGTAAGTGCCCGCAGAAGTCTGTAGGAGTCTGTGGGATTCTGTAAGGTTCCGGAGGGTTCTGCAGGGTTCCGTAGGGACCCGTAGAGTTCCGTAGTGGGTGGTAAAGTTCCGTAGGGCCCTGTGGGGTTCTGTATGGACCTGTAGGGTTCCGTAGGGGCCTGCAGGTTTCCGTAAGTGCCCGCAGGTGTCTGTAGGGTTCCGTAGGCACCTGCAGTGTTCTGTAGGAGCCCATAGGGTTTTAGTGAGGTTCCGTTGTGTTGCTAAGGGTCTTGTAGAGTCCTGTCGGGTCCTGGAGTATTCCGTAGGGTTCCAGAGGGCCTTGTAGGGTTCCGTCGAAATCTGAAGGGTTCCCTAGGGGCCCGTAGAGTCCCGTAGATTTCCGCAGGGACCTGTAGGGTTATGTAAGTGCCCGCAGGGGTTGGTAGGAGCTTGTAGGGTGCCATATGTTTCCGGAGGGTTGTGTAGGGTTCCGTAGGGGCCTGTGGTGTTCCCTAGGGGCCTGTAGAGTCTCGTACAGTTCCGTAGGGTCCTGTAGGTTTCCATAAGCGCCCGCAGAGGTCTGAAGGGGCCCGTACTGTTCCGTAAGGATCCATGGGGTTCCGTAGAGCTTCGTAGGTTCCCTAGAGGCCTCTGGAGTACCGCAGGAGCCAGTAGTGTTCCGTAGGGTCCTCTAGGGTTGAGTAAGTGCCCGCAGGAGTCTGTAGGAATCCGTGGGATTCTGTAAGGTTCTGGAGGGTTCTGCAGGGTTCCGTAGGGGCCCGTAGAGTTCCGTAGTGGCTGGTAAAGTTCCCTAGGGCCCTGTGGGGTTCTGTATGTACCTGTAGGGTTCTGTAGGGGCCTGCAGGGTTCTGTAAGTGCCCGTAGGTGTCTGTACGGGTCTGTAGGGTTTCGTAGGCACCTACAGTGTTCTGTAGGAGCCCATAGGGTTTTAGTGAGGTTCCGTTGTGTTGCTAAGGGTCTTGTAGAGTGCTGTCGGGTCCTGGAGTATTCTGTAGGGTTCCAGAGGGGCTGGTAGGGTTCCGTCGAAATCTGAAGGGTTCCCTAGGGGCCCATAGAGTCCCGTAGATTTCCGTAGGGACCTGTAGGGTTGTGTAAGTGCCCGCAGAAGTCTGTAGGAGTCTGTGGGATTCTGTAAGGTTCCAGAGGGTTCTGCAGGGTTCCGTAGGGACCTGTAGAGTTCCATAGTGGCTGGTAAAGTTCCCTAGGGCCCTGTACCGTTCCGTAACTGCCTGCAAGGGTCTTTAGGCTTCCGTAGGGGCTGGTAGGGTTCCATAAAGTTCCGTGGGTTCCTGCAGAGTTCTGCAAGTGCCCGCAAGGGCCTGTAGGGGCCCACAGTGTTTCTGTCAGGTTCCGTAGAGTTCCGTAGGGACCATATTTTTCTGTAGTGGCTGGTAGTATTCTGTAGGGGTCTGTAGGGTTCCGTAGGCGCCTGCAGTGTTCAGTAGGAGCCCATAGGATTTTAGTGAGGTTCCGTTGTGTTGCTAAGGGTCTTGTAGAGTGCTGTCGGGTCCTGGAGTATTCTGTAGGGTTCCAGAGGGCCTCGTAGGGTTCCATCGAAATCTATAGGGTTCCCTAGGGGCCCATAGAGTCCCGTAGATTTCCGTAGGGACCTGTAGGGTTGTGTAAGTGCCCGCAGAAGTCTGTAGGAGTCTGTGGGATTCTGTAAGGTTCCGGAGGGTTCTGCAGGGTTCCGTAGGGACCCGTAGAGTTCCGTAGTGGCTGGTAAAGTTCCGTAGGGCCCTGTGGGGTTCTGTATGGACCTGTAGGGTTCCGTAGGGGCCTGCAGGGTTCCGTAAGTGCCCGCAGGTGTCTGTAGGGTTCCGTAGGGGTCTGTAGGGTTCCGTAGGCACCTGCAGTGTTCTGTAGGAGCCCATAGGGTTTTAGTGAGGTTCCGTTGTGTTGCTAAGGGTCTTGTAGAGTGCTGTCTAGTCCTGGAGAATTCTGTAGGGTTCCAGAGGGCCTTGTAGGGTTCCGTCGAAATCTGAAGGGTTCCCTAGGGGCCCGTAGAGTCCCGTAGATTTCCGTAGGGGCCTGTAGGGTTGTGTAAGTGCCCGCAGGGGTTGGTAGGAGCTTGTAGGGTGCCATATGTTTCCGGAGGGTTGTGTAGGGTTCCGTAGGGGCCTGTGGTGTTCCCTAGGGGCCTGTAGAGTCTCGTACAGTTCCGTAGGGTCCTGTAGGTTTCCATAAGCGCCCGCAGAGGTCTGAAGGGGCCCGTACTGTTCCATAAGGATCCATAGGGTTCCGTAGAGCTTCGTAGGTTCCCTAGAGGCCTCTGGAGTACCGCAGGAGCCAGTAGTGTTCCGTAGGGTCCTCTAGGGTTGAGTAAGTGCCCGCAAGAGTCTGTAGGAATCCGTGGGATTCTGTAAGGTTCCAGAGGGTTCTGCAGGGTTCTGTAGGGGCCCGTAGAGTTCCGTAGTGGCTGGTAAAGTTCCCTAGGGCCCTGTACCGTTCCGTAACTGCCTGCAAGGGTCTTTAGGCTTCCGTAGGGGCTGGTAGGGTTCCATAAAGTTCCGTGGGTTCCTGCAGAGTTCTGCAAGTGCCCGCAAGGGCCTGTAGGGGCCCACAGTGTTTCTGTCAGGTTCCGTAGAGTTCCGTAGGGACCATATTTTTCTGTAGTGGCTGGTAGTATTCTGTAGGGGTCTGTAGGGTTCCGTAGGCGCCTGCAGTGTTCAGTAGGAGCCCATAGGATTTTAGTGAGGTTCCGTTGTGTTGCTAAGGGTCTTGTAGAGTGCTGTCGGGTCCTGGAGTATTCTGTAAAGTTCCAGAGGGGCTCGTAGGGTTCCATCGAAATCTATAGGGTTCCCTAGGGGCCCATAGAGTCCCGTAGATTTCCGTAGGGACCTGTAGGGTTGTGTAAGTGCCCGCAGAAGTCTGTAGGAGTCTGTGGGATTCTGTAAGGTTCCGGAGGGTTCTGCAGGGTTCCGTAGGGACCCGTAGAGTTCCGTAGTGGCTGGTAAAGTTCCGTAGGGCCCTGTGGGGTTCTGTATGGACCTGTAGGGTTCCGTAGGGGCCTGCAGGGTTCCGTAAGTGCCCGCAGGTGTCTGTAGGGTTCCGTAGGGGTCTGTAGGGTTCCGTAGGCACCTGCAGTGTTCTGTAGGAGCCCATAGGGTTTTAGTGAGGTTCCGTTGTGTTGCTAAGGGTCTTGTAGAGTGCTGTCGGGTCCTGGAGAATTCTGTAGGGTTCCAGAGGGCCTTGTAGGGTTCCGTCGAAATCTGAAGGGTTCCCTAGGGGCCCGTAGAGTCCCGTAGATTTCCGTAGGGGCCTGTAGGGTTGTGTAAGTGCCCGCAGGGGTTGGTAGGAGCTTGTAGGGTGCCATATGTTTCCGGAGGGTTGTGTAGGGTTCCGTAGGGGCCTGTGGTGTTCCCTAGGGGCCTGTAGAGTCTCGTACAGTTCCGTAGGGTCCTGTAGGTTTCCATAAGCGCCCGCAGAGGTCTGAAGGGGCCCGTACTGTTCCATAAGGATCCATAGGGTTCCGTAGAGCTTCGTAGGTTCCCTAGAGGCCTCTGGAGTACGGCAGGAGCCAGTAGTGTTCCGTAGGGTCCTCTAGGGTTGAGTAAGTGCCCGCAAGAGTCTGTAGGAATCCGTGGGATTCTGTAAGGTTCCAGAGGGTTCTGCAGGGTTCTGTAGGGGCCCGTAGAGTTCCGTAGTGGCTGGTAAAGTTCCCTAGGGCCCTGTACCGTTCCGTAACTGCCTGCAAGGGTCTTTAGGCTTCCGTAGGGGCTGGTAGGGTTCCATAAAGTTCCGTGGGTTCCTGCAGAGTTCTGCAAGTGCCCGCAAGGGCCTGTAGGGGCCCACAGTGTTTCTGTCAGGTTCCATAGAGTTCCGTAGGGACCATATTTTTCTGTAGTGGCTGGTAGTATTCTGTAGGGGTCTGTAGGGTTCCGTAGGCGCCTGCAGTGTTCAGTAGGAGCCCATAGGATTTTAGTGAGGTTCCGTTGTGTTGCTAAGGGTCTTGTAGAGTGCTGTCGGGTCCTGGAGTATTCTGTAAAGTTCCAGAGGGGCTCGTAGGGTTCCATCGAAATCTATAGGGTTCCCTAGGGGCCCATAGAGTCCCGTAGATTTCCGTAGGGACCTGTAGGGTTGTGTAAGTGCCCGCAGAAGTCTGTAGGAGTCTGTGGGATTCTGTAAGGTTCCGGAGGGTTCTGCAGGGTTCCGTAGGGACCCGTAGAGTTCCGTAGTGGCTGGTAAAGTTCCGTAGGGCCCTGTGGGGTTCTGTATGGACCTGTAGGGTTCCGTAGGGGCCTGCAGGTTTCCGTAAGTGCCCGCAGGTGTCTGTAGGGTTCCGTAGGGGTCTGTAGGGTTCCGTAGGCACCTGCAGTGTTCTGTAGGAGCCCATAGGGTTTTAGTGAGGTTCCGTTGTGTTGCTAAGGGTCTTGTAGAGTGCTGTCGGGTCCTGGAGAATTCTGTAGGGTTCCAGAGGGCCTTGTAGGGTTCCGTCGAAATCTGAAGGGTTCCCTAGGGGCCCGTAGAGTCCCGTAGATTTCCGTAGGGGCCTGTAGGGTTGTGTAAGTGCCCGCAGGGGTTGGTAGGAGCTTGTAGGGTGCCATATGTTTCCGGAGGGTTGTGTAGGGTTCCGTAGGGGCCTGTGGTGTTCCCTAGGGGCCTGTAGAGTCTCGTACAGTTCCGTAGGGTCCTGTAGGTTTCCATAAGCGCCCGCAGAGGTCTGAAGGGGCCCGTACTGTTCCATAAGGATCCATAGGGTTCCGTAGAGCTTCGTAGGTTCCCTAGAGGCCTCTGGAGTACCGCAGGAGCCAGTAGTGTTCCGTAGGGTCCTCTAGGGTTGAGTAAGTGCCCGCAAGAGTCTGTAGGAATCCGTGGGATTCTGTAAGGTTCTGGAGGGTTCTGCAGGGTTCTGTAGGGGCCCGTAGAGTTCCGTAGTGGCTGGTAAAGTTCCCTAGGGCCCTGTACCGTTCCGTAACTGCCTGCAAGGGTCTTTAGGCTTCCGTAGGGGCTGGTAGGGTTCCATAAAGTTCCGTGGGTTCCTGCAGAGTTCTGCAAGTGCCCGCAAGGGCCTGTAGGGGCCCACAGTGTTTCTGTCAGGTTCCGTAGAGTTCCGTAGGGACCATATTTTTCTGTAGTGGCTGGTAGTATTCTGTAGGGGTCTGTAGGGTTCCGTAGGCGCCTGCAGTGTTCAGTAGGAGCCCATAGGATTTTAGTGAGGTTCCGTTGTGTTGCTAAGGGTCTTGTAGAGTGCTGTCGGGTCCTGGAGTATTCTGTAAAGTTCCAGAGGGCCTCGTAGGGTTCCATCGAAATCTATAGGGTTCCCTAGGGGCCCATAGAGTCCCGTAGATTTCCGTAGGGACCTGTAGGGTTGTGTAAGTGCCCGCAGAAGTCTGTAGGAGTCTGTGGGATTCTGTAAGGTTCCAGAGGGTTCTGCAGGGTTCCGTAGGGACCCGTAGAGTTCCGTAGTGGCTGGTAAAGTTCCGTAGGGCCCTGTGGGGTTCTGTATGGACCTGTAGGGTTCCGTAGGGGCCTGCAGGGTTCCGTAAGTGCCCGCAGGTGTCTGTAGGGTTCCGTAGGGGTCTGTAGGGTTCCGTAGGCACCTGCAGTGTTCTGTAGGAGCCCATAGGGTTTTAGTGAGGTTCCGTTGTGTTGCTAAGGGTCTTGTAGAGTGCTGTCGGGTCCTGGAGAATTCTGTAGGGTTCCAGAGGGCCTTGTAGGGTTCCGTCGAAATCTGAAGGGTTCCCTAGGGGCCTGTAGAGTCCCGTAGATTTCCGTAGGGGCCTGTAGGGTTGTGTAAGTGCCCGCAGGGGTTGGTAGGAGCTTGTAGGGTGCCATATGTTTCCGGAGGGTTGTGTAGGGTTCCGTAGGGGCCTGTGGTGTTCCCTAGGGGCCTGTAGAGTCTCGTACAGTTCCGTAGGGTCCTGTAGGTTTCCATAAGCGCCCGCAGAGGTCTGAAGGGGCCCGTACTGTTCCATAAGGATCCATAGGGTTCCGTAGAGCTTCGTAGGTTCCCTAGAGGCCTCTGGAGTACGGCAGGAGCCAGTAGTGTTCCGTAGGGTCCTCTAGGGTTGAGTAAGTGCCCGCAAGAGTCTGTAGGAATCCGTGGGATTCTGTAAGGTTCCAGAGGGTTCTGCAGGGTTCTGTAGGGGCCCGTAGAGTTCCGTAGTGGCTGGTAAAGTTCCCTAGGGCCCTGTACCGTTCCGTAACTGCCTGCAAGGGTCTTTAGGCTTCCGTAGGGGCTGGTAGGGTTCCATAAAGTTCCGTGGGTTCCTGCAGAGTTCTGCAAGTGCCCGCAAGGGCCTGTAGGGGCCCACAGTGTTTCTGTCAGGTTCCGTAGAGTTCCGTAGGGACCATATTTTTCTGTAGTGGCTGGTAGTATTCTGTAGGGGTCTGTAGGGTTCCGTAGGCGCCTGCAGTGTTCAGTAGGAGCCCATAGGATTTTAGTGAGGTTCCGTTGTGTTGCTAAGGGTCTTGTAGAGTGCTGTCGGGTCCTGGAGTATTCTGTAAAGTTCCAGAGGGGCTCGTAGGGTTCCATCGAAATCTATAGGGTTCCCTAGGGGCCCATAGAGTCCCGTAGATTTCCGTAGGGACCTGTAGGGTTGTGTAAGTGCCCGCAGAAGTCTGTAGGAGTCTGTGGGATTCTGTAAGGTTCCGGAGGGTTCTGCAGGGTTCCGTAGGGACCCGTAGAGTTCCGTAGTGGCTGGTAAAGTTCCGTAGGGCCCTGTGGGGTTCTGTATGGACCTGTAGGGTTCCGTAGGGGCCTGCAGGGTTCCGTAAGTGCCCGCAGGTGTCTGTAGGGTTCCGTAGGGGTCTGTAGGGTTCCGTAGGCACCTGCAGTGTTCTGTAGGAGCCCATAGGGTTTTAGTGAGGTTCCGTTGTGTTGCTAAGGGTCTTGTAGAGTGCTGTCGGGTCCTGGAGAATTCTGTAGGGTTCCAGAGGGCCTTGTAGGGTTCCGTCGAAATCTGAAGGGTTCCCTAGGGGCCCGTAGAGTCCCGTAGATTTCCGTAGGGGCCTGTAGGGTTGTGTAAGTGCCCGCAGGGGTTGGTAGGAGCTTGTAGGGTGCCATATGTTTCCGGAGGGTTGTGTAGGGTTCCGTAGGGGCCTGTGGTGTTCCCTAGGGGCCTGTAGAGTCTCGTACAGTTCCGTAGGGTCCTGTAGGTTTCCATAAGCGCCCGCAGAGGTCTGAAGGGGCCCGTACTGTTCCATAAGGATCCATAGGGTTCCGTAGAGCTTCGTAGGTTCCCTAGAGGCCTCTGGAGTACCGCAGGAGCCAGTAGTGTTCCGTAGGGTCCTCTAGGGTTGAGTAAGTGCCCGCAAGAGTCTGTAGGAATCCGTGGGATTCTGTAAGGTTCCAGAGGGTTCTGCAGGGTTCTGTAGGGGCCCGTAGAGTTCCGTAGTGGCTGGTAAAGTTCCCTAGGGCCCTGTACCGTTCCGTAACTGCCTGCAAGGGTCTTTAGGCTTCCGTAGGGGCTGGTAGGGTTCCATAAAGTTCCGTGGGTTCCTGCAGAGTTCTGCAAGTGCCCGCAAGGGCCTGTAGGGGCCCACAGTGTTTCTGTCAGGTTCCGTAGAGTTCCGTAGGGACCATATTTTTCTGTAGTGGCTGGTAGTATTCTGTAGGGGTCTGTAGGGTTCCGTAGGCGCCTGCAGTGTTCAGTAGGAGCCCATAGGATTTTAGTGAGGTTCCGTTGTGTTGCTAAGGGTCTTGTAGAGTGCTGTCGGGTCCTGGAGTATTCTGTAAAGTTCCAGAGGGGCTCGTAGGGTTCCATCGAAATCTATAGGGTTCCCTAGGGGCCCATAGAGTCCCGTAGATTTCCGTAGGGACCTGTAGGGTTGTGTAAGTGCCCGCAGAAGTCTGTAGGAGTCTGTGGGATTCTGTAAGGTTCCGGAGGGTTCTGCAGGGTTCCGTAGGGACCCGTAGAGTTCCGTAGTGGCTGGTAAAGTTCCGTAGGGCCCTGTGGGGTTCTGTATGGACCTGTAGGGTTCCGTAGGGGCCTGCAGGGTTCCGTAAGTGCCCGCAGGTGTCTGTAGGGTTCCGTAGGGGTCTGTAGGGTTCCGTAGGCACCTGCAGTGTTCTGTAGGAGCCCATAGGGTTTTAGTGAGGTTCCGTTGTGTTGCTAAGGGTCTTGTAGAGTGCTGTCGGGTCCTGGAGAATTCTGTAGGGTTCCAGAGGGCCTTGTAGGGTTCCGTCGAAATCTGAAGGGTTCCCTAGGGGCCCGTAGAGTCCCGTAGATTTCCGTAGGGGCCTGTAGGGTTGTGTAAGTGCCCGCAGGGGTTGGTAGGAGCTTGTAGGGTGCCATATGTTTCCGGAGGGTTGTGTAGGGTTCCGTAGGGGCCTGTGGTGTTCCCTAGGGGCCTGTAGAGTCTCGTACAGTTCCGTAGGGTCCTGTAGGTTTCCATAAGCGCCCGCAGAGGTCTGAAGGGGCCCGTACTGTTCCATAAGGATCCATAGGGTTCCGTAGAGCTTCGTAGGTTCCCTAGAGGCCTCTGGAGTACCGCAGGAGCCAGTAGTGTTCCGTAGGGTCCTCTAGGGTTGAGTAAGTGCCCGCAAGAGTCTGTAGGAATCCGTGGGATTCTGTAAGGTTCCAGAGGGTTCTGCAGGGTTCTGTAGGGGCCCGTAGAGTTCCGTAGTGGCTGGTAAAGTTCCCTAGGGCCCTGTACCGTTCCGTAACTGCCTGCAAGGGTCTTTAGGCTTCCGTAGGGGCTGGTAGGGTTCCATAAAGTTCCGTGGGTTCCTGCAGAGTTCTGCAAGTGCCCGCAAGGGCCTGTAGGGGCCCACAGTGTTTCTGTCAGGTTCCGTAGAGTTCCGTAGGGACCATATTTTTCTGTAGTGGCTGGTAGTATTCTGTAGGGGTCTGTAGGGTTCCGTAGGCACCTGCAGTGTTCAGTAGGAGCCCATAGGATTTTAGTGAGGTTCCGTTGTGTTGCTAAGGGTCTTGTAGAGTGCTGTCGGGTCCTGGAGTATTCTGTAAAGTTCCAGAGGGCCTCGTAGGGTTCCATCGAAATCTATAGGGTTCCCTAGGGGCCCATAGAGTCCCGTAGATTTCCGTAGGGACCTGTAGGGTTGTGTAAGTGCCCGCAGAAGTCTGTAGGAGTCTGTGGGATTCTGTAAGGTTCCGGAGGGTTCTGCAGGGTTCTGTAGGGACCCGTAGAGTTCCGTAGTGGCTGGTAAAGTTCCGTAGGGCCCTGTGGGGTTCTGTATGGACCTGTAGGGTTCCGTAGGGGCCTGCAGGGTTCCGTAAGTGCCCGCAGGTGTCTGTAGGGTTCCGTAGGGGTCTGTAGGGTTCCGTAGGCACCTGCAGTGTTCTGTAGGAGCCCATAGGGTTTTAGTGAGGTTCCGTTGTGTTGCTAAGGGTCTTGTAGAGTGCTGTCGGGTCCTGGAGAATTCTGTAGGGTTCCAGAGGGCCTTGTAGGGTTCCGTCGAAATCTGAAGGGTTCCCTAGGGGCCCGTAGAGTCCCGTAGATTTCCGTAGGGGCCTGTAGGGTTGTGTAAGTGCCCGCAGGGGTTGGTAGGAGCTTGTAGGGTGCCATATGTTTCCGGAGGGTTGTGTAGGGTTCCGTAGGGGCCTGTGGTGTTCCCTAGGGGCCTGTAGAGTCTCGTACAGTTCCGTAGGGTCCTGTAGGTTTCCATAAGCGCCCGCAGAGGTCTGAAGGGGCCCGTACTGTTCTGTAAGGATCCATAGGGTTCCGTAGAGCTTCGTAGGTTCCCTAGAGGCCTCTGGAGTACCGCAGGAGCCAGTAGTGTTCCGTAGGGTCCTCTAGGGTTGAGTAAGTGCCCGCAAGAGTCTGTAGGAATCCGTGGGATTCTGTAAGGTTCCAGAGGGTTCTGCAGGGTTCTGTAGGGGCCCGTAGAGTTCCGTAGTGGCTGGTAAAGTTCCCTAGGGCCCTGTACCGTTCCGTAACTGCCTGCAAGGGTCTTTAGGCTTCCGTAGGGGCTGGTAGGGTTCCATAAAGTTCCGTGGGTTCCTGCAGAGTTCTGCAAGTGCCCGCAAGGGCCTGTAGGGGCCCACAGTGTTTCTGTCAGGTTCCGTAGAGTTCCGTAGGGACCATATTTTTCTGTAGTGGCTGGTAGTATTCTGTAGGGGTCTGTAGGGTTCCGTAGGCGCCTGCAGTGTTCAGTAGGAGCCCATAGGATTTTAGTGAGGTTCCGTTGTGTTGCTAAGGGTCTTGTAGAGTGCTGTCGGGTCCTGGAGTATTCTGTAAAGTTCCAGAGGGCCTCGTAGGGTTCCATCGAAATCTATAGGGTTCCCTAGGGGCCCATAGAGTCCCGTAGATTTCCGTAGGGACCTGTAGGGTTGTGTAAGTGCCCGCAGAAGTCTGTAGGAGTCTGTGGGATTCTGTAAGGTTCCGGAGGGTTCTGCAGGGTTCCGTAGGGACCCGTAGAGTTCCGTAGTGGCTGGTAAAGTTCCGTAGGGCCCTGTGGGGTTCTGTATGGACCTGTAGGGTTCCGTAGGGGCCTGCAGGGTTCCGTAAGTGCCCGCAGGTGTCTGTAGGGTTCCGTAGGGGTCTGTAGGGTTCCGTAGGCACCTGCAGTGTTCTGTAGGAGCCCATAGGGTTTTAGTGAGGTTCCGTTGTGTTGCTAAGGGTCTTGTAGAGTGCTGTCGGGTCCTGGAGAATTCTGTAGGGTTCCAGAGGGCCTTGTAGGGTTCCGTCGAAATCTGAAGGGTTCCCTAGGGGCCCGTAGAGTCCCGTAGATTTCCGTAGGGGCCTGTAGGGTTGTGTAAGTGCCCGCAGGGGTTGGTAGGAGCTTGTAGGGTGCCATATGTTTCCGGAGGGTTGTGTAGGGTTCCGTAGGGGCCTGTGGTGTTCCCTAGGGGCCTGTAGAGTCTCGTACAGTTCCGTAGGGTCCTGTAGGTTTCCATAAGCGCCCGCAGAGGTCTGAAGGGGCCCGTACTGTTCCATAAGGATCCATAGGGTTCCGTAGAGCTTCGTAGGTTCCCTAGAGGCCTCTGGAGTACCGCAGGAGCCAGTAGTGTTCCGTAGGGTCCTCTAGGGTTGAGTAAGTGCCCGCAAGAGTCTGTAGGAATCCGTGGGATTCTGTAAGGTTCCAGAGGGTTCTGCAGGGTTCTGTAGGGGCCCGTAGAGTTCCGTAGTGGCTGGTAAAGTTCCCTAGGGCCCTGTACCGTTCCGTAACTGCCTGCAAGGGTCTTTAGGCTTCCGTAGGGGCTGGTAGGGTTCCATAAAGTTCCGTGGGTTCCTGCAGAGTTCTGCAAGTGCCCGCAAGGGCCTGTAGGGGCCCACAGTGTTTCTGTCAGGTTCCGTAGAGTTCCGTAGGGACCATATTTTTCTGTAGTGGCTGGTAGTATTCTGTAGGGGTCTGTAGGGTTCCGTAGGCGCCTGCAGTGTTCAGTAGGAGCCCATAGGATTTTAGTGAGGTTCCGTTGTGTTGCTAAGGGTCTTGTAGAGTGCTGTCGGGTCCTGGAGTATTCTGTAAAGTTCCAGAGGGGCTCGTAGGGTTCCATCGAAATCTATAGGGTTCCCTAGGGGCCCATAGAGTCCCGTAGATTTCCGTAGGGACCTGTAGGGTTGTGTAAGTGCCCGCAGAAGTCTGTAGGAGTCTGTGGGATTCTGTAAGGTTCCGGAGGGTTCTGCAGGGTTCCGTAGGGACCCGTAGAGTTCCGTAGTGGCTGGTAAAGTTCCGTAGGGCCCTGTGGGGTTCTGTATGGACCTGTAGGGTTCCGTAGGGGCCTGCAGGGTTCCGTAAGTGCCCGCAGGTGTCTGTAGGGTTCCGTAGGGGTCTGTAGGGTTCCGTAGGCACCTGCAGTGTTCTGTAGGAGCCCATAGGGTTTTAGTGAGGTTCCGTTGTGTTGCTAAGGGTCTTGTAGAGTGCTGTCGGGTCCTGGAGAATTCTGTAGGGTTCCAGAGGGCCTTGTAGGGTTCCGTCGAAATCTGAAGGGTTCCCTAGGGGCCCGTAGAGTCCCGTAGATTTCCGTAGGGGCCTGTAGGGTTGTGTAAGTGCCCGCAGGGGTTGGTAGGAGCTTGTAGGGTGCCATATGTTTCCGGAGGGTTGTGTAGGGTTCCGTAGGGGCCTGTGGTGTTCCCTAGGGGCCTGTAGAGTCTCGTACAGTTCCGTAGGGTCCTGTAGGTTTCCATAAGCGCCCGCAGAGGTCTGAAGGGGCCCGTACTGTTCCATAAGGATCCATAGGGTTCCGTAGAGCTTCGTAGGTTCCCTAGAGGCCTCTGGAGTACGGCAGGAGCCAGTAGTGTTCCGTAGGGTCCTCTAGGGTTGAGTAAGTGCCCGCAAGAGTCTGTAGGAATCCGTGGGATTCTGTAAGGTTCCAGAGGGTTCTGCAGGGTTCTGTAGGGGCCCGTAGAGTTCCGTAGTGGCTGGTAAAGTTCCCTAGGGCCCTGTACCGTTCCGTAACTGCCTGCAAGGGTCTTTAGGCTTCCGTAGGGGCTGGTAGGGTTCCATAAAGTTCCGTGGGTTCCTGCAGAGTTCTGCAAGTGCCCGCAAGGGCCTGTAGGGGCCCACAGTGTTTCTGTCAGGTTCCGTAGAGTTCCGTAGGGACCATATTTTTCTGTAGTGGCTGGTAGTATTCTGTAGGGGTCTGTAGGGTTCCGTAGGCGCCTGCAGTGTTCAGTAGGAGCCCATAGGATTTTAGTGAGGTTCCGTTGTGTTGCTAAGGGTCTTGTAGAGTGCTGTCGGGTCCTGGAGTATTCTGTAAAGTTCCAGAGGGCCTCGTAGGGTTCCATCGAAATCTATAGGGTTCCCTAGGGGCCCATAGAGTCCCGTAGATTTCCGTAGGGACCTGTAGGGTTGTGTAAGTGCCCGCAGAAGTCTGTAGGAGTCTGTGGGATTCTGTAAGGTTCCGGAGGGTTCTGCAGGGTTCCGTAGGGACCCGTAGAGTTCCGTAGTGGCTGGTAAAGTTCCGTAGGGCCCTGTGGGGTTCTGTATGGACCTGTAGGGTTCCGTAGGGGCCTGCAGGGTTCCGTAAGTGCCCGCAGGTGTCTGTAGGGTTCCGTAGGGGTCTGTAGGGTTCCGTAGGCACCTGCAGTGTTCTGTAGGAGCCCATAGGGTTTTAGTGAGGTTCCGTTGTGTTGCTAAGGGTCTTGTAGAGTGCTGTCGGGTCCTGGAGAATTCTGTAGGGTTCCAGAGGGCCTTGTAGGGTTCCGTCGAAATCTGAAGGGTTCCCTAGGGGCCCGTAGAGTCCCGTAGATTTCCGTAGGGGCCTGTAGGGTTGTGTAAGTGCCCGCAGGGGTTGGTAGGAGCTTGTAGGGTGCCATATGTTTCCGGAGGGTTGTGTAGGGTTCCGTAGGGGCCTGTGGTGTTCCCTAGGGGCCTGTAGAGTCTCGTACAGTTCCGTAGGGTCCTGTAGGTTTCCATAAGCGCCCGCAGAGGTCTGAAGGGGCCCGTACTGTTCTGTAAGGATCCATAGGGTTCCGTAGAGCTTCGTAGGTTCCCTAGAGGCCTCTGGAGTACCGCAGGAGCCAGTAGTGTTCCGTAGGGTCCTCTAGGGTTGAGTAAGTGCCCGCAGGAGTCTGTAGGAATCCGTGGGATTCTGTAAGGTTCTGGAGGGTTCTGCAGGGTTCCGTAGGGGCCCATAGAGTTCCGTAGTGGCTGGTAAAGTTCCCTAGGGCCCTGTACCGTTCCGTAACTGCCTGCAAGGGTCTTTAGGCTTCCGTAGGGGCTGGTAGGGTTCCATAAAGTTCCATGGGTTCCTGCAGAGTTCTGCAAGTGCCCGCAAGGGCCTGTAGGGGCCCACAGTGTTTCTGTCAGGTTCCGTAGAGTTCCGTAGGGGCCATATTTTTCTGTAGTGGCTGGTAGTATTCTGTAGGGGTCTGTAGGGTTCCGTAGGCGCCTGCAGTGTTCTGTAGGAGCCCATAGGGTTTTAGTGAGGTTCCGTTGTGTTGCTAAGGGTCTTGTAGAGTGCTGTCGGGTCCTGGAGTATTCTGTAGGGTTCCAGAGGGGCTGGTAGGGTTCCGTCGAAATCTGAAGGGTTCCCTAGGGGCCCGTAGAGTCCCGTAGATTTCCGTAGGGACCTGTAGGGTTGTGTAAGTGCCCGCAGGGGTTGGTAGGAGCTTGTAGGGTGCCATATGTTTCCGGAGGGTTGTGTAGGGTTCCGTAGGGGCCTGTGGTGTTCCCTAGGGGCCTGTAGAGTCTCGTAGAGTTCCGTAGGGTCCTGTAGGTTTCCATAAGCGCCCGCAGAGGTCTGAAGGGGCCCGTACTGTTCCGTAAGGATCCATAGGGTTCCGTAGAGCTTCGTAGGTTCCCTAGAGGCCTCTGGAGTACCGCAGGAGCCAGTAGTATTCTGTAGGGCCCGTAGAGTTCCTTCCATAGGAGCTGGCAGTGCTCCTTAGGATCCTCTAGGGTTGAGTAAGTGCCCGCAGGAGTCTGTAGGAATCCGTGGGATTCTGTAAGGTTCCGGAGGGTTCTGCAGGGTTCTGTAGGGGCCCGTAGAGTTCCGTAGTGGCTGGTAAAGTTCCCTAGGGCCCTGTACCGTTCCGTAACTGCCTGCAAGGGTCTTTAGGCTTCCGTAGGGGCTGGTAGGGTTCCATAAAGTTCCGTGGGTTCCTGCAGAGTTCTGCAAGTGCCCGCAAGGGCCTGTAGGGGCCCACAGTGTTTCTGTCAGGTTCCGTAGAGTTCCGTAGGGGCCATATTTTTCTGTAGTGGCTGGTAGTATTCTGTAGGGGTCTGTAGGGTTCCGTAGGCGCCTGCAGTGTTCTGTAGGAGCCCATAGGGTTTTAGTGAGGTTCCGTTGTGTTGCTAAGGGTCTTGTAGAGTGCTGTCGGGTCCTGGAGTATTCTGTAGGGTTCCAGAGGGGCTCGTAGGGTTCCATCGAAATCTATAGGGTTCCCTAGGGGCCCATAGAGTCCCGTAGATTTCCGTAGGGACCTGTAGGGTTGTGTAAGTGCCCGCAGAAGTCTGTAGGAGTCTGTGGGATTCTGTAAGGTTCCGGAGGGTTCTGCAGGGTTCCGTAGGGACCCGTAGAGTTCCGTAGTGGCTGGTAAAGTTCCGTAGGGCCCTGTGGGGTTCTGTATGGACCTGTAGGGTTCCGTAGGGGCCTGCAGGTTTCCGTAAGTGCCCGCAGGTGTCTGTAGGGTTCCGTAGGGGTCTGTAGGGTTCCGTAGGCACCTGCAGTGTTCTGTAGGAGCCCATAGGGTTTTAGTGAGGTTCCGTTGTGTTGCTAAGGGTCTTGTAGAGTGCTGTCGGGTCCTGGAGTATTCCGTAGGGTTCCAGAGGGCCTTGTAGGGTTCCGTCGAAATCTGAAGGGTTCCCTAGGGGCCCGTAGAGTCCCGTAGATTTCCGTAGGGGCCTGTAGGGTTGTGTAAGTGCCCGCAGGGGTTGGTAGGAGCTTGTAGGGTGCCATATGTTTCCGGAGGGTTGTGTAGGGTTCCGTAGGGGCCTGTGGTGTTCCCTAGGGGCCTGTAGAGTCTCGTACAGTTCCGTAGGGTCCTGTAGGTTTCCATAAGCGCCCGCAGAGGTCTGAAGGGGCCCGTACTGTTCCGTAAGGATCCATAGGGTTCCCTAGAGCTTCGTAGGTTCCCTAGAGGCCTCTGGAGTACGGCAGGAGCCAGTAGTGTTCCGTAGGGTCCTCTAGGGTTGAGTAAGTGCCCGCAAGAGTCTGTAGGAATCCGTGGGATTCTGTAAGGTTCTGGAGGGTTCTGCAGGGTTCTGTAGGGGCCCGTAGAGTTCCGTAGTGGCTGGTAAAGTTCCCTAGGGCCCTGTACCGTTCCGTAACTGCCTGCAAGGGTCTTTAGGCTTCCGTAGGGGCTGGTAGGGTTCCATAAAGTTCCGTGGGTTCCTGCAGAGTTCTGCAAGTGCCTGCAAGGGCCTGTAGGGGCCCACAGTGTTTCTGTCAGGTTCCGTAGACTTCCGTAGGGGCCATATTTTTCTGTAGTGGCTGGTAGTATTCTGTAGGGGTCTGTAGGGTTCCGTAGGCGCCTGCAGTGTTCAGTAGGAGCCCATAGGGTTTTAGTGAGGTTCCGTTGTGTTGCTAAGGGACTTGTAGAGTGCTGTCGGGTCCTGGAGTATTCTGTAGGGTTCCAGAGGGGCTGGTAGGGTTCCATCGAAATCTATAGGGTTCCCTAGGGGCCCATAGAGTCCCGTAGATTTCCGTAGGGACCTGTAGGGTTGTGTAAGTGCCCGCAGAAGTCTGTAGGAGTCTGTGGGATTCTGTAAGGTTCCGGAGGGTTCTGCAGGGTTCCGTAGGGACCCGTAGAGTTCCGTAGTGGCTGGTAAAGTTCCGTAGGGCCCTGTGGGGTTCTGTATGGACCTGTAGGGTTCCGTAGGGGCCTGCAGGGTTCCGTAAGTGCCCGCAGGTGTCTGTAGGGTTCCGTAGGGGTCTGTAGGGTTCCGTAGGCACCTGCAGTGTTCTGTAGGAGCCCATAGGGTTTTAGTGAGGTTCCGTTGTGTTGCTAAGGGTCTTGTAGAGTGCTGTCGGGTCCTGGAGTATTCCGTAGGGTTCCAGAGGGCCTTGTAGGGTTCCGTCGAAATCTGAAGGGTTCCCTAGGGGCCCGTAGAGTCCCGTAGATTTCCGTAGGGGCCTGTAGGGTTGTGTAAGTGCCCGCAGAAGTCTGTAGGAGTCTGTGGGATTCTGTAAGGTTCCGGAGGGTTCTGCAGGGTTCCGTAGGGACCCGTAGAGTTCCGTAGTGGCTGGTAAAGTTCCGTAGGGCCCTGTGGGGTTCTGTATGGACCTGTAGGGTTCCGTAGGGGCCTGCAGGGTTCCGTAAGTGCCCGCAGGTGTCTGTAGGGTTCCGTAGGGGTCTGTAGGGTTCCGTAGGCACCTGCAGTGTTCTGTAAGAGCCCATAGGGTTTTAGTGAGGTTCTGTTGTGTTGCTAAGGGTCTTGTAGAGTGCTGTCGGGTCCTGGAGTATTCTGTAGGGTTCCAGAGGGCCTTGTAGGGTTCCGTCGAAATCTGAAGGGTTCCCTAGGGGCCCGTAGAGTCCCGTAGATTTCCGTAGGGGCCTGTAGGGTTGTGTAAGTGCCCGCAGGGGTTGGTAGGAGCTTGTAGGGTGCCATATGTTTCCGGAGGGTTGTGTAGGGTTCCGTAGGGGCCTGTGGTGTTCCCTAGGGGCCTGTAGAGTCTCGTACAGTTCCGTAGGGTCCTGTAGGTTTCCATAAGCGCCCGCAGAGGTCTGAAGGGGCCCGTACTGTTCCATAAGGATCCATAGGGTTCCGTAGAGCTTCGTAGGTTCCCTAGAGGCCTCTGGAGTACGGCAGGAGCCAGTAGTGTTCCGTAGGGTCCTCTAGGGTTGAGTAAGTGCCCGCAAGAGTCTGTAGGAATCCGTGGGATTCTGTAAGGTTCCAGAGGGTTCTGCAGGGTTCTGTAGGGGCCCGTAGAGTTCCGTAGTGGCTGGTAAAGTTCCCTAGGGCCCTGTACCGTTCCGTAACTGCCTGCAAGGGTCTTTAGGCTTCCGTAGGGGCTGGTAGGGTTCCATAAAGTTCCGTGGGTTCCTGCAGAGTTCTGCAAGTGCCCGCAAGGGCCTGTAGGGGCCCACAGTGTTTCTGTCAGGTTCCGTAGAGTTCCGTAGGGACCATATTTTTCTGTAGTGGCTGGTAGTATTCTGTAGGGGTCTGTAGGGTTCCGTAGGCGCCTGCAGTGTTCAGTAGGAGCCCATAGGATTTTAGTGAGGTTCCGTTGTGTTGCTAAGGGTCTTGTAGAGTGCTGTCGGGTCCTGGAGTATTCTGTAAAGTTCCAGAGGGGCTCGTAGGGTTCCATCGAAATCTATAGGGTTCCCTAGGGGCCCATAGAGTCCCGTAGATTTCCGTAGGGACCTGTAGGGTTGTGTAAGTGCCCGCAGAAGTCTGTAGGAGTCTGTGGGATTCTGTAAGGTTCCGGAGGGTTCTGCAGGGTTCTGTAGGGACCCGTAGAGTTCCGTAGTGGCTGGTAAAGTTCCGTAGGGCCCTGTGGGGTTCTGTATGGACCTGTAGGGTTCCGTAGGGGCCTGCAGGGTTCCGTAAGTGCCCGCAGGTGTCTGTAGGGTTCCGTAGGGGTCTGTAGGGTTCCGTAGGCACCTGCAGTGTTCTGTAGGAGCCCATAGGGTTTTAGTGAGGTTCCGTTGTGTTGCTAAGGGTCTTGTAGAGTGCTGTCGGGTCCTGGAGAATTCTGTAGGGTTCCAGAGGGCCTTGTAGGGTTCCGTCGAAATCTGAAGGGTTCCCTAGGGGCCCGTAGAGTCCCGTAGATTTCCGTAGGGGCCTGTAGGGTTGTGTAAGTGCCCGCAGGGGTTGGTAGGAGCTTGTAGGGTGCCATATGTTTCCGGAGGGTTGTGTAGGGTTCCGTAGGGGCCTGTGGTGTTCCCTAGGGGCCTGTAGAGTCTCGTACAGTTCCGTAGGGTCCTGTAGGTTTCCATAAGCGCCCGCAGAGGTCTGAAGGGGCCCGTACTGTTCTGTAAGGATCCATAGGGTTCCGTAGAGCTTCGTAGGTTCCCTAGAGGCCTCTGGAGTACGGCAGGAGCCAGTAGTGTTCCGTAGGGTCCTCTAGGGTTGAGTAAGTGCCCGCAGGAGTCTGTAGGAATCCGTGGGATTCTGTAAGGTTCTGGAGGGTTCTGCAGGGTTCCGTAGGGGCCCATAGAGTTCCGTAGTGGCTGGTAAAGTTCCCTAGGGCCCTGTACCGTTCCGTAACTGCCTGCAATGGTCTTTAGGCTTCCGTAGGGGCTGGTAGGGTTCCATAAAGTTCCATGGGTTCCTGCAGAGTTCTGCAAGTGCCCGCAAGGGCCTGTAGGGGCCCACAGTGTTTCTGTCAGGTTCCGTAGAGTTCCGTAGGGGCCATATTTTTCTGTAGTGGCTGGTAGTATTCTGTAGGGGTCTGTAGGGTTCCGTAGGCGCCTGCAGTGTTCTGTAGGAGCCCATAGGGTTTTAGTGAGGTTCCGTTGTGTTGCTAAGGGTCTTGTAGAGTGCTGTCGGGTCCTGGAGTATTCTGTAGGGTTCCAGAGGGGCTGGTAGGGTTCCGTCGAAATCTGAAGGGTTCCCTAGGGGCCCGTAGAGTCCTGTAGATTTCCGTAGGGACCTGTAGGGTTGTGTAAGTGCCCGCAGGGGTTGGTAGGAGCTTGTAGGGTGCCATATGTTTCCGGAGGGTTGTGTAGGGTTCCGTAGGGGCCTGTGGTGTTCCCTAGGGGCCTGTAGAGTCTCGTAGAGTTCCGTAGGGTCCTGTAGGTTTCCATAAGCGCCCGCAGAGGTCTGAAGGGGCCCGTACTGTTCCATAAGGATCCATAGGGTTCCGTAGAGCTTCGTAGGTTCCCTAGAGGCCTCTGGAGTACCGCAGGAGCCAGTAGTATTCTGTAGGGCCCGTAGAGTTCCTTCCATAGGAGCTGGCAGTGCTCCTTAGGATCCTCTAGGGTTGAGTAAGTGCCCGCAGGAGTCTGTAGGAATCCGTGGGATTCTGTAAGGTTCCGGAGGGTTCTGCAGGGTTCTGTAGGGGCCCGTAGAGTTCCGTAGTGGCTGGTAAAGTTCCCTAGGGCCCTGTACCGTTCCGTAACTGCCTGCAAGGGTCTTTAGGCTTCCGTAGGGGCTGGTAGGGTTCCATAAAGTTCCGTGGGTTCCTGCAGAGTTCTGCAAGTGCCCGCAAGGGCCTGTAGGGGCCCACAGTGTTTCTGTCAGGTTCCGTAGAGTTCCGTAGGGGCCATATTTTTCTGTAGTGGCTGGTAGTATTCTGTAGGGGTCTGTAGGGTTCCGTAGGCGCCTGCAGTGTTCTGTAGGAGCCCATAGGGTTTTAGTGAGGTTCCGTTGTGTTGCTAAGGGTCTTGTAGAGTGCTGTCGGGTCCTGGAGTATTCTGTAGGGTTCCAGAGGGGCTCGTAGGGTTCCATCGAAATCTATAGGGTTCCCTAGGGGCCCATAGAGTCCCGTAGATTTCCGTAGGGACCTGTAGGGTTGTGTAAGTGCCCGCAGAAGTCTGTAGGAGTCTGTGGGATTCTGTAAGGTTCCGGAGGGTTCTGCAGGGTTCCGTAGGGACCCGTAGAGTTCCGTAGTGGCTGGTAAAGTTCCGTAGGGCCCTGTGGGGTTCTGTATGGACCTGTAGGGTTCCGTAGGGGCCTGCAGGGTTCCGTAAGTGCCCGCAGGTGTCTGTAGGGTTCCGTAGGGGTCTGTAGGGTTCCGTAGGCACCTGCAGTGTTCTGTAGGAGCCCATAGGGTTTTAGTGAGGTTCCGTTGTGTTGCTAAGGGTCTTGTAGAGTGCTGTCGGGTCCTGGAGTATTCCGTAGGGTTCCAGAGGGCCTTGTAGGGTTCCGTCGAAATCTGAAGGGTTCCCTAGGGGCCCGTAGAGTCCCGTAGATTTCCGTAGGGGCCTGTAGGGTTGTGTAAGTGCCCGCAGGGGTTGGTAGGAGCTTGTAGGGTGCCATATGTTTCCGGAGGGTTGTGTAGGGTTCCGTAGGGGCCTGTGGTGTTCCCTAGGGGCCTGTAGAGTCTCGTACAGTTCCGTAGGGTCCTGTAGGTTTCCATAAGCGCCCGCAGAGGTCTGAAGGGGCCCGTACTGTTCCGTAAGGATCCATAGGGTTCCCTAGAGCTTCGTAGGTTCCCTAGAGGCCTCTGGAGTACGGCAGGAGCCAGTAGTGTTCCGTAGGGTCCTCTAGGGTTGAGTAAGTGCCCGCAAGAGTCTGTAGGAATCCGTGGGATTCTGTAAGGTTCCAGAGGGTTCTGCAGGGTTCTGTAGGGGCCCGTAGAGTTCCGTAGTGGCTGGTAAAGTTCCCTAGGGCCCTGTACCGTTCCGTAACTGCCTGCAAGGGTCTTTAGGCTTCCGTAGGGGCTGGTAGGGTTCCATAAAGTTCCGTGGGTTCCTGCAGAGTTCTGCAAGTGCCTGCAAGGGCCTGTAGGGGCCCACAGTGTTTCTGTCAGGTTCCGTAGACTTCCGTAGGGGCCATATTTTTCTGTAGTGGCTGGTAGTATTCTGTAGGGGTCTGTAGGGTTCCGTAGGCGCCTGCAGTGTTCAGTAGGAGCCCATAGGATTTTAGTGAGGTTCCGTTGTGTTGCTAAGGGTCTTGTAGAGTGCTGTCGGGTCCTGGAGTATTCTGTAGGGTTCCAGAGGGGCTGGTAGGGTTCCATCGAAATCTATAGGGTTCCCTAGGGGCCCATAGAGTCCCGTAGATTTCCGTAGGGACCTGTAGGGTTGTGTAAGTGCCCGCAGAAGTCTGTAGGAGTCTGTGGGATTCTGTAAGGTTCCGGAGGGTTCTGCAGGGTTCCGTAGGGACCCGTAGAGTTCCGTAGTGGCTGGTAAAGTTCCGTAGGGCCCTGTGGGGTTCTGTATGGACCTGTAGGGTTCCGTAGGGGCCTGCAGGGTTCCGTAAGTGCCCGCAGGTGTCTGTAGGGTTCCGTAGGGGTCTGTAGGGTTCCGTAGGCACCTGCAGTGTTCTGTAGGAGCCCATAGGGTTTTAGTGAGGTTCCGTTGTGTTGCTAAGGGTCTTGTAGAGTGCTGTCGGGTCCTGGAGTATTCCGTAGGGTTCCAGAGCGCCTTGTAGGGTTCCGTCGAAATCTGAAGGGTTCCCTAGGGGCCCATAGAGTCCCGTAGATTTCTGTAGGGACCTGTAGGGTTGTGTAAGTGCCCGCAGAAGTCTGTAGGAGTCTGTGGGATTCTGTAAGGTTCCGGAGGGTTCTGCAGGGTTCCGTAGGGACCCGTAGAGTTCCGTAGTGGCTGGTAAAGTTCCGTAGGGCCCTGTGGGGTTCTGTATGGACCTGTAGGGTTCCGTAGGGGCCTGCAGGTTTCCGTAAGTGCCCGCAGGTGTCTGTAGGGTTCCGTAGGGGTCTGTAGGGTTCCGTAGGCACCTGCAGTGTTCTGTAGGAGCCCATAGGGTTTTATGTGTTGCTAAGGGTCTTGTAGAGTGCTGTCGGGTCCTGGAGTATTCTGTAGGGTTCCAGAGGGCCTTGTAGGGTTCCGTCGAAATCTGAAGGGTTCCCTAGGGGCCCGTAGAGTCCCATAGATTTCCGTAGGGGCCTGTAGGGTTGTGTAAGTGCCCGCAGGGGTTGGTAGGAGCTTGTAGGGTGCCATATGTTTCCGGAGGGTTGTGTAGGGTTCCGTAGGGGCCTGTGGTGTTCCCTAGGGGCCTGTAGAGTCTCGTACAGTTCCGTAGGGTCCTGTAGGTTTCCATAAGCGCCCGCAGAGGTCTGAAGGGGCCCGTACTGTTCCGTAAGGATCCATAGGGTTCCGTAGAGCTTCGTAGGTTCCCTAGAGGCCTCTGGAGTACCGCAGGAGCCAGTAGTGTTCCGTAGGGTCCTCTAGGGTTGAGTAAGTGCCCGCAAGAGTCTGTAGGAATCCGTGGGATTCTGTAAGGTTCCAGAGGGTTCTGCAGGGTTCCGTAGGGGCCCGTAGAGTTCCATAGTGGCTGGTAAAGTTCCCTAGGGCCCTGTACCGTTCCGTAACTGCCTGCAAGGGTCTTTAGGCTTCCGTAGGGGCTGGTAGGGTTCCATAAAGTTCCGTGGGTTCCTGCAGAGTTCTGCAAGTGCCCGCAAGGGCCTGTAGGGGCCCACAGTGTTTCTGTCAGGTTCCGTAGAGTTCCGTAGGGGCCATATTTTTCTGTAGTGGCTGGTAGTATTCTGTAGGGGTCTGTAGGGTTCCGTAGGCGCCTGCAGTGTTCTGTAGGAGCCCATAGGGTTTTAGTGAGGTTCCGTTGTGTTGCTAAGGGTCTTGTAGAGTGCTGTCGGGTCCTGGAGTATTCTGTAGGGTTCCAGAGGGCCTCGTAGGGTTCCATCGAAATCTATAGGGTTCCCTAGGGGCCCATAGAGTCCCGTAGATTTCCGTAGGGACCTGTAGGGTTGTGTAAGTGCCCGCAGAAGTCTGTAGGAGTCTGTGGGATTCTGTAAGGTTCCGGAGGGTTCTGCAGGGTTCCGTAGGGACCCGTAGAGTTCCGTAGTGGCTGGTAAAGTTCCGTAGGGCCCTGTGGGGTTCTGTATGGACCTGTAGGGTTCCGTAGGGGCCTGCAGGGTTCCGTAAGTGCCCGCAGGTGTCTGTAGGGTTCCGTAGGGGTCTGTAGGGTTCCGTAGGCACCTGCAGTGTTCTGTAAGAGCCCATAGGGTTTTAGTGAGGTTCTGTTGTGTTGCTAAGGGTCTTGTAGAGTGCTGTCGGGTCCTGGAGTATTCTGTAGGGTTCCAGAGGGCCTTGTAGGGTTCCGTCGAAATCTGAAGGGTTCCCTAGGGGCCCGTAGAGTCCCGTAGATTTCCGTAGGGGCCTGTAGGGTTGTGTAAGTGCCCGCAGGGGTTGGTAGGAGCTTGTAGGGTGCCATATGTTTCCGGAGGGTTGTGTAGGGTTCCGTAGGGGCCTGTGGTGTTCCCTAGGGGCCTGTAGAGTCTCGTACAGTTCCGTAGGGTCCTGTAGGTTTCCATAAGCGCCCGCAGAGGTCTGAAGGGGCCCGTACTGTTCCATAAGGATCCATAGGGTTCCGTAGAGCTTCGTAGGTTCCCTAGAGGCCTCTGGAGTACCGCAGGAGCCAGTAGTGTTCCGTAGGGTCCTCTAGGGTTGAGTAAGTGCCCGCAAGAGTCTGTAGGAATCCGTGGGATTCTGTAAGGTTCCAGAGGGTTCTGCAGGGTTCTGTAGGGGCCCGTAGAGTTCCGTAGTGGCTGGTAAAGTTCCCTAGGGCCCTGTACCGTTCCGTAACTGCCTGCAAGGGTCTTTAGGCTTCCGTAGGGGCTGGTAGGGTTCCATAAAGTTCCGTGGGTTCCTGCAGAGTTCTGCAAGTGCCCGCAAGGGCCTGTAGGGGCCCACATTGTTTCTGTCAGGTTCCGTAGAGTTCCGTAGGGGCCATATTTTTCTGTAGTGGCTGGTAGTATTCTGTAGGGGTCTGTAGGGTTCCGTAGGCGCCTGCAGTGTTCAGTAGGAGCCCATAGGGTTTTAGTGAGGTTCCGTTGTGTTGCTAAGGGTCTTGTAGAGTGCTGTCGGGTCCTGGAGTATTCTGTAGGGTTCCAGAGGGCCTCGTAGGGTTCCATCAAAATCTATAGGGTTCCCTAGGGGCCCATAGAGTCCCGTAGATTTCCGTAGGGACCTGTAGGGTTGTGTAAGTGCCCGCAGAAGTCTGTAGGAGTCTGTGGGATTCTGTAAGGTTCCGGAGGGTTCTGCAGGGTTCCGTAGGGACCCGTAGAGTTCCGTAGTGGCTGGTAAAGTTCCGTAGGGCCCTGTGGGGTTCTGTATGGACCTGTAGGGTTCCGTAGGGGCCTGCAGGGTTCCGTAAGTGCCCGCAGGTGTCTGTAGGGTTCCGTAGGGGTCTGTAGGGTTCCGTAGGCACCTGCAGTGTTCTGTAGGAGCCCATAGGGTTTTAGTGAGGTTCCGTTGTGTTGCTAAGGGTCTTGTAGAGTGCTGTCGGGTCCTGGAGTATTCCGTAGGGTTCCAGAGGGCCTTGTAGGGTTCCGTCGAAATCTGAAGGGTTCCCTAGGGGCCCGTAGAGTCCCGTAGATTTCCGTAGGGGCCTGTAGGGTTGTGTAAGTGCCCGCAGAAGTCTGTAGGAGTCTGTGGGACTCTGTAAGGTTCCGGAGGGTTCTGCAGGGTTCCGTAGGGACCCGTAGAGTTCCATAGTGGCTGGTAAAGTTCCGTAGGGCCCTGTGGGGTTCTGTATGGACCTGTAGGGTTCCGTAGGGGCCTGCAGGTTTCCGTAAGTGCCCGCAGGTGTCTGTAGGGTTCCGTAGGGGTCTGTAGGGTTCCGTAGGCACCTGCAGTGTTCTGTAGGAGCCCATAGGGTTTTAGTGAGGTTCTGTTGTGTTGCTAAGGGTCTTGTAGAGTGCTGTCGGGTCCTGGAGTATTCTGTAGGGTTCCAGAGGGCCTTGTAGGGTTCCGTCGAAATCTGAAGGGTTCCCTAGGGGCCCGTAGAGTCCCATAGATTTCCGTAGGGGCCTGTAGGGTTGTGTAAGTGCCCGCAGGGGTTGGTAGGAGCTTGTAGGGTGCCATATGTTTCCGGAGGGTTGTGTAGGGTTCCGTAGGGGCCTGTGGTGTTCCCTAGGGGCCTGTAGAGTCTCGTACAGTTCCGTAGGGTCCTGTAGGTTTCCATAAGTGCCCGCAGAGGTCTGAAGGGGCCCGTACTGTTCCGTAAGGATCCATAGGGTTCCGTAGAGCTTCGTAGGTTCCCTAGAGGCCTCTGGAGTACGGCAGGAGCCAGTAGTGTTCCGTAGGGTCCTCTAGGGTTGAGTAAGTGCCCGCAAGAGTCTGTAGGAATCCGTGGGATTCTGTAAGGTTCCAGAGGGTTCTGCAGGGTTCTGTAGGGGCCCGTAGAGTTCCGTAGTGGCTGGTAAAGTTCCCTAGGGCCCTGTACCGTTCCGTAACTGCCTGCAAGGGTCTTTAGGCTTCTGTAGGGGCTGGTAGGGTTCCATAAAGTTCCGTGGGTTCCTGCAGAGTTCTGCAAGTGCCTGCAAGGGCCTGTAGGGGCCCACAGTGTTTCTGTCAGGTTCCGTAGAGTTCCGTAGGGGCCATATTTTTCTGTAGTGGCTGGTAGTATTCTGTAGGGGTCTGTAGGGTTCCGTAGGCGCCTGCAGTGTTCAGTAGGAGCCCATAGGATTTTAGTGAGGTTCCGTTGTGTTGCTAAGGGTCTTGTAGAGTGCTGTCGGGTCCTGGAGTATTCTGTAGGGTTCCAGAGGGGCTCGTAGGGTTCCATCGAAATCTATAGGGTTCCCTAGGGGCCCATAGAGTCCCGTAGATTTCTGTAGGGACCTGTAGGGTTGTGTAAGTGCCCGCAGAAGTCTGTAGGAGTCTGTGGGATTCTGTAAGGTTCCGGAGGGTTCTGCAGGGTTCCGTAGGGACCCGTAGAGTTCCGTAGTGGCTGGTAAAGTTCCGTAGGGCCCTGTGGGGTTCTGTATGGACCTGTAGGGTTCCGTAGGGGCCTGCAGGTTTCCGTAAGTGCCCGCAGGTGTCTGTAGGGTTCCGTAGGGGTCTGTAGGGTTCCGTAGGCACCTGCAGTGTTCTGTAGGAGCCCATAGGGTTTTAGTGAGGTTCTGTTGTGTTGCTAAGGGTCTTGTAGAGTGCTGTCGGGTCCTGGAGTATTCTGTAGGGTTCCAGAGGGCCTTGTAGGGTTCCGTCGAAATCTGAAGGGTTCCCTAGGGGCCCGTAGAGTCCCATAGATTTCCGTAGGGGCCTGTAGGGTTGTGTAAGTGCCCGCAGGGGTTGGTAGGAGCTTGTAGGGTGCCATATGTTTCCGGAGGGTTGTGTAGGGTTCCGTAGGGGCCTGTGGTGTTCCCTAGGGGCCTGTAGAGTCTCGTACAGTTCCGTAGGGTCCTGTAGGTTTCCATAAGCGCCCGCAGAGGTCTGAAGGGGCCCGTACTGTTCCGTAAGGATCCATAGGGTTCCGTAGAGCTTCGTAGGTTCCCTAGAGGCCTCTGGAGTACCGCAGGAGCCAGTAGTGTTCCGTAGGGTCCTCTAGGGTTGAGTAAGTGCCCGCAAGAGTCTGTAGGAATCCGTGGGATTCTGTAAGGTTCCAGAGGGTTCTGCAGGGTTCCGTAGGGGCCCGTAGAGTTCCATAGTGGCTGGTAAAGTTCCCTAGGGCCCTGTACCGTTCCGTAACTGCCTGCAAGGGTCTTTAGGCTTCCGTAGGGGCTGGTAGGGTTCCATAAAGTTCCGTGGGTTCCTGCAGAGTTCTGCAAGTGCCCGCAAGGGCCTGTAGGGGCCCACAGTGTTTCTGTCAGGTTCCGTAGAGTTCCGTAGGGGCCATATTTTTCTGTAGTGGCTGGTAGTATTCTGTAGGGGTCTGTAGGGTTCCGTAGGCGCCTGCAGTGTTCTGTAGGAGCCCATAGGGTTTTAGTGAGGTTCCGTTGTGTTGCTAAGGGTCTTGTAGAGTGCTGTCGGGTCCTGGAGTATTCTGTAGGGTTCCAGAGGGGCTCGTAGGGTTCCATCGAAATCTATAGGGTTCCCTAGGGGCCCATAGAGTCCCGTAGATTTCCGTAGGGACCTGTAGGGTTGTGTAAGTGCCCGCAGAAGTCTGTAGGAGTCTGTGGGATTCTGTAAGGTTCCGGAGGGTTCTGCAGGGTTCCGTAGGGACCCGTAGAGTTCCGTAGTGGCTGGTAAAGTTCCGTAGGGCCCTGTGGGGTTCTGTATGGACCTGTAGGGTTCCGTAGGGGCCTGCAGGGTTCCGTAAGTGCCCGCAGGTGTCTGTAGGGTTCCGTAGGGGTCTGTAGGGTTCCGTAGGCACCTGCAGTGTTCTGTAGGAGCCCATAGGGTTTTAGTGAGGTTCCGTTGTGTTGCTAAGGGTCTTGTAGAGTGCTGTCGGGTCCTGGAGTATTCTGTAGGGTTCCAGAGGGCCTCGTAGGGTTCCGTCGAAATCTGAAGGGTTCCCTAGGGGCCCGTAGAGTCCCGTAGATTTCCGTAGGGGCCTGTAGGGTTGTGTAAGTGCCCGCAGGGGTTGGTAGGAGCTTGTAGGGTGCCATATGTTTCCGGAGGGTTGTGTAGGGTTCCGTAGGGGCCTGTGGTGTTCCCTAGGGGCCTGTAGAGTCTCGTAGAGTTCCGTAGGGTCCTGTAGGTTTCCATAAGCGCCCGCAGAGGTCTGAAGGGGCCCGTACTGTTCCGTAAGGATCCATAGGGTTCCGTAGAGCTTCGTAGGTTCCCTAGAGGCCTCTGGAGTACGGCAGGAGCCAGTAGTGTTCCGTAGGGTCCTCTAGGGTTGTTTAAGTGCCCGCAGGAGTCTGTAGGAATCCGTGGGATTCTGTAAGGTTCTGGAGGGTTCTGCAGGGTTCCGTAGGGGCCCATAGAGTTCCGTAGTGGCTGGTAAAGTTCCCTAGGGCCCTGTACCGTTCCGTAACTGCCTGCAAGGGTCTTTAGGCTTCCGTAGGGGCTGGTAGGGTTCCATAAAGTTCCGTGGGTTCCTGCAGAGTTCTGCAAGTGCCCGCAAGGGCCTGTAGGGGCCCACAGTGCTTCTGTCAGGTTCCGTAGAGTTCCGTAGGGACCATATTTTTCTGTAGTGGCTGGTAGTATTCTGTAGGGGTCTGTAGGGTTCCGTAGGCGCCTGCAGTGTTCTGTAGGAGCCCATAGGGTTTTAGTGAGGTTCCGTTGTGTTGCTAAGGGTCTTGTAGAGTGCTGTCGGGTCCTGAAGTATTCTGTAGGGTTCCAGAGGGCCTTGTAGGGTTCCGTCGAAATCTGAAGGGTTCCCTAGGGGCCCGTAGAGTCTCGTAGATTTCCGTAGGGGCCTGTAGGGTTGTGTAAGTGCCCGCAGGGGTTGGTAGGAGCTTGTAGGGTGCCATATGTTTCCGGAGGGTTGTGTAGGGTTCCGTAGGGGCCTGTGGTGTTCCTTAGGGGCCTGTAGAGTCTCGTAGAGTTCCGTAGGGTCCTGTAGGTTTCCATAAGCGCCCGCAGAGGTCTGAAGGGGCCCGTACTGTTCCGTAAGGATCCATAGGGTTCCCTAGAGCTTTGTAGGTTCCCTAGAGGCCTCTGGAGTACGGCAGGAGCCAGTAGTGTTCCGTAGGGTCCTCTAGGGTTGAGTAAGTGCCCGCAAGAGTCTGTAGGAATCCGTGGGATTCTGTAAGGTTCCAGAGGGTTCTGCAGGGTTCCGTAGGGGCCCGTAGAGTTCCATAGTGGCTGGTAAAGTTCCCTAGGGCCCTGTACCGTTCCGTAACTGCCTGCAAGGGTCTTTAGGCTTCCGTAGGGGCTGGTAGGGTTCCATAAAGTTCCGTGGGTTCCTGCAGAGTTCTGCAAGTGCCTGCAAGGGCCTGTAGGGGCCCACAGTGTTTCTGTCAGGTTCCGTAGAGTTCCGTAGGGGCCATATTTTTCTGTAGTGGCTGGTAGTATTCTGTAGGGGTCTGTAGGGTTCCGTAGGCGCCTGCAGTGTTCAGTAGGAGCCCATAGGGTTTTAGTGAGGTTCCGTTGTGTTGCTAAGGGTCTTGTAGAGTGCTGTCGGGTCCTGGAGTATTCTGTAGGGTTCCAGAGGACCTCGTAGGGTTCCATCGAAATCTATAGGGTTCCCTAGGGGCCCGTAGAGTCTCGTAGATTTCCGTAGGGACCTGTAGGGTTAAGTGCCCGCAGAAGTCTGTAGGAGTCTGTGGGATTCTGTAAGGTTCCGGAGGGTTCTGCAGGGTTCCGTAGGGACCCGTAGAGTTCCGTAGTGGCTGGTAAAGTTCCGTAGGGCCCTGTGGGGTTCTGTATGGACCTGTAGGGTTCCGTAGGGGCCTGCAGGGTTCCGTAAGTGCCCGCAGGTGTCTGTAGGGTTCCGTAGGGGTCTGTAGGGTTCCGTAGGCACCTGCAGTGTTCTGTAGGAGCCCATAGGGTTTTAGTGAGGTTCCGTTGTGTTGCTAAGGGTCTTGTAGAGTGCTGTCGGGTCCTGGAGTATTCCGTAGGGTTCCAGAGGGCCTTGTAGGGTTCCGTCGAAATCTGAAGGGTTCCCTAGGGGCCCGTAGAGTCCCGTAGATTTCCGTAGGGGCCTGTAGGGTTGTGTAAGTGCCCGCAGGGGTTGGTAGGAGCTTGTAGGGTGCCATATGTTTCCGGAGGGTTGTGTAGGGTTCCGTAGGGGCCTGTGGTGTTCCCTAGGGGCCTGTAGAGTCTCGTACAGTTCCGTAGGGTCCTGTAGGTTTCCATAAGCGCCCGCAGAGGTCTGAAGGGGCCCGTACTGTTCCGTAAGGATCCATAGGGTTCCGTAGAGCTTCGTAGGTTCCCTAGAGGCCTCTGGAGTACGGCAGGAGCCAGTAGTGTTCTGTAGGGTCCTCTAGGGTTGAGTAAGTGCCCGCAGGAGTCTGTAGGAATCCGTGGGATTCTGTAAGGTTCTGGAGGGTTCTGCAGGGTTCCGTAGGGGCCCATAGAGTTCCGTAGTGGCTGGTAAAGTTCCCTAGGGCCCTATACCGTTCCGTAACTGCCTGCAAGGGTCTTTAGGCTTCCGTAGGGGCTGGTAGGGTTCCATAAAGTTCCGTGGGTTCCTGCAGAGTTCTGCAAGTGCCCGCAAGGGCCTGTAGGGGCCCACAGTGTTTCTGTCAGGTTCCGTAGAGTTCCGTAGGGACCATATTTTTCTGTAGTGGCTGGTAGTATTCTGTAGGGGTCTGTAGGGTTCCGTAGGCACCTGCAGTGTTCTGTAGGAGCCCATAGGGTTTTAGTGAGGTTCCGTTGTGTTGCTAAGGGTCTTGTAGAGTGCTGTCGGGTCCTGGAGTATTCTGTAGGGTTCCAGAGGGCCTTGTAGGGTTCCGTCGAAATCTGAAGGGTTCCCTAGGGGCCCGTAGAGTCCCGTAGATTTCCGTAGGGGCCTGTAGGGTTGTGTAAGTGCCCGCAGGGGTTGGTAGGAGCTTGTAGGGTGCCATATGTTTCCGGAGGGTTGTGTAGGGTTCCGTAGGGGCCTGTGGTGTTCCCTAGGGGCCTGTAGAGTCTCGTACAGTTCCGTAGGGTCCTGTAGGTTTCCATAAGCGCCCACAGAGGTCTGAAGGGGCCCGTACTGTTCCGTAAGGATCCATAGGGTTCCGTAGAGCTTCGTAGGTTCCCTAGAGGCCTCTGGAGTACGGCAGGAGCCAGTAGTGTTCCGTAGGGTCCTCTAGGGTTGAGTAAGTGCCCGCAAGAGTCTGTAGGAATCCGTGGGATTCTGTAAGGTTCCAGAGGGTTCTGCAGGGTTCCGTAGGGGCCCGTAGAGTTCCATAGTGGCTGGTAAAGTTCCCTAGGGCCCTGTACCGTTCCGTAACTGCCTGCAAGGGTCTTTAGGCTTCCGTAGGGGCTGGTAGGGTTCCATAAAGTTCCGTGGGTTCCTGCAGAGTTCTGCAAGTGCCCGCAAGGGCCTGTAGGGGCCCACATTGTTTCTGTCAGGTTCCGTAGAGTTCCGTAGGGGCCATATTTTTCTGTAGTGGCTGGTAGTATTCTGTAGGGGTCTGTAGGGTTCCGTAGGCGCCTGCAGTGTTCTGTAGGAGCCCATAGGGTTTTAGTGAGGTTCCGTTGTGTTGCTAAGGGTCTTGTAGAGTGCTGTCGGGTCCTGGAGTATTCTGTAGGGTTCCAGAGGGCCTCGTAGGGTTCCGTTGAAATCTATAGGGTTCCCTAGGGGCCCATAGAGTCCCGTAGATTTCCGTAGGGACCTGTAGGGTTGTGTAAGTGCCCGCAGAAGTCTGTAGGAGTCTGTGGGATTCTGTAAGGTTCCGGAGGGTTCTGCAGGGTTCCGTAGGGACCCGTAGAGTTCCGTAGTGGCTGGTAAAGTTCCGTAGGGCCCTGTGGGGTTCTGTATGGACCTGTAGGGTTCCGTAGGGGCCTGCAGGGTTCCGTAAGTGCCCGCAGGTGTCTGTAGGGTTCCGTAGGGGTCTGTAGGGTTCCGTAGGCACCTGCAGTGTTCTGTAGGAGCCCATAGGGTTTTAGTGAGGTTCCGTTGTGTTGCTAAGGGTCTTGTAGAGTGCTGTCGGGTCCTGGAGTATTCCGTAGGGTTCCAGAGGGCCTTGTAGGGTTCCGTCGAAATCTGAAGGGTTCCCTAGGGGCCCGTAGAGTCCCGTAGATTTCCGTAGGGGCCTGTAGGGTTGTGTAAGTGCCCGCAGGGGTTGGTAGGAGCTTGTAGGGTGCCATATGTTTCCGGAGGGTTGTGTAGGGTTCCGTAGGGGCCTGTGGTGTTCCCTAGGGGCCTGTAGAGTCTCGTACAGTTCCGTAGGGTCCTGTAGGTTTCCATAAGCGCCCGCAGAGGTCTGAAGGGGCCCGTACTGTTCCGTAAGGATCCATAGGGTTCCGTAGAGCTTCGTAGGTTCCCTAGAGGCCTCTGGAGTACGGCAGGAGCCAGTAGTGTTCCGTAGGGTCCTCTAGGGTTGTTTAAGTGCCCGCAGGAGTCTGTAGGAATCCGTGGGATTCTGTAAGGTTCCAGAGGGTTCTGCAGGGTTCCGTAGGGGCCCATAGAGTTCCGTAGTGGCTGGTAAAGTTCCCTAGGGCCCTATACCGTTCCGTAACTGCCTGCAAGGGTCTTTAGGCTTCCGTAGGGGCTGGTAGGGTTCCATAAAGTTCCGTGGGTTCCTGCAGAGTTCTGCAAGTGCCCGCAAGGGCCTGTAGGGGCCCACAGTGTTTCTGTCAGGTTCCGTAGAGTTCCGTAGGGACCATATTTTTCTGTAGTGGCTGGTAGTATTCTGTAGGGGTCTGTAGGGTTCCGTAGGCACCTGCAGTGTTCTGTAGGAGCCCATAGGGTTTTAGTGAGGTTCCGTTGTGTTGCTAAGGGTCTTGTAGAGTGCTGTCGGGTCCTGGAGTATTCCGTAGGGTTCCAGAGGGCCTTGTAGGGTTCCGTCGAAATCTGAAGGGTTCCCTAGGGGCCCGTAGAGTCCCGTAGATTTCCGTAGGGGCCTGTAGGGTTGTGTAAGTGCCCGCTGGGTTGGTAGGAGCTTGTAGGGTGCCATATGTTTCCGGAGGGTTGTGTAGGGTTCCGTAGGGGCCTGTGGTGTTCCCTAGGGGCCTGTAGAGTCTCGTACAGTTCCGTAGGGTCCTGTAGGTTTCCATAAGCGCCCGCAGAGGTCTGAAGGGGCCCGTACTGTTCCGTAAGGATCCATAGGGTTCCGTAGAGCTTCGTAGGTTCCCTAGAGGCCTCTGGAGTACGGCAGGAGCCAGTAGTGTTCCGTAGGGTCCTCTAGGGTTGTTTAAGTGCCCGCAGGAGTCTGTAGGAATCCGTGGGATTCTGTAAGGTTCTGGAGGGTTCTGCAGGGTTCCGTAGGGGCCCATAGAGTTCCGTAGTGGCTGGTAAAGTTCCCTAGGGCCCTATACCGTTCCGTAACTGCCTGCAAGGGTCTTTAGGCTTCCGTAGGGGCTGGTAGGGTTCCATAAAGTTCCGTGGGTTCCTGCAGAGTTCTGCAAGTGCCCGCAAGGGCCTGTAGGGGCCCACAGTGTTTCTGTCAGGTTCCGTAGAGTTCCGTAGGGACCATATTTTTCTGTAGTGGCTGGTAGTATTCTGTAGGGGTCTGTAGGGTTCCGTAGGCACCTGCAGTGTTCTGTAGGAGCCCATAGGGTTTTAGTGAGGTTCCGTTGTGTTGCTAAGGGTCTTGTAGAGTGCTGTCGGGTCCTGGAGTATTCTGTAGGGTTCCAGAGGGCCTTGTAGGGTTCCGTCGAAATCTGAAGGGTTCCCTAGGGGCCCGTAGAGTCCCGTAGATTTCCGTAGGGGCCTGTAGGGTTGTGTAAGTGCCCGCAGGGGTTGGTAGGAGCTTGTAGGGTGCCATATGTTTCCGGAGGGTTGTGTAGGGTTCCGTAGGGGCCTGTGGTGTTCCCTAGGGGCCTGTAGAGTCTCGTACAGTTCCGTAGGGTCCTGTAGGTTTCCATAAGCGCCCGCAGAGGTCTGAAGGGGCCCGTACTGTTCCGTAAGGATCCATAGGGTTCCGTAGAGCTTCGTAGGTTCCCTAGAGGCCTCTGGAGTACCGCAGGAGCCAGTAGTGTTCCGTAGGGTCCTCTAGGGTTGAGTAAGTGCCCGCAAGAGTCTGTAGGAATCCGTGGGATTCTGTAAGGTTCTGGAGGGTTCTGCAGGGTTCCGTAGGGGCCCGTAGAGTTCCATAGTGGCTGGTAAAGTTCCCTAGGGCCCTGTACCGTTCCGTAACTGCCTGCAAGGGTCTTTAGGCTTCCGTAGGGGCTGGTAGGGTTCCATAAAGTTCCGTGGGTTCCTGCAGAGTTCTGCAAGTGCCCGCAAGGGCCTGTAGGGGCCCACAGTGTTTCTGTCAGGTTCCGTAGAGTTCCGTAGGGGCCATATTTTTCTGTAGTGGCTGGTAGTATTCTGTAGGGGTCTGTAGGGTTCCGTAGGCGCCTGCAGTGTTCTGTAGGAGCCCATAGGGTTTTAGTGAGGTTCCGTTGTGTTGCTAAGGGTCTTGTAGAGTGCTGTCGGGTCCTGGAGTATTCTGTAGGGTTCCAGAGGGCCTCGTAGGGTTCCGTTGAAATCTATAGGGTTCCCTAGGGGCCCATAGAGTCCCGTAGATTTCCGTAGGGACCTGTAGGGTTGTGTAAGTGCCCGCAGAAGTCTGTAGGAGTCTGTGGGATTCTGTAAGGTTCCGGAGGGTTCTGCAGGGTTCCGTAGGGACCCGTAGAGTTCCGTAGTGGCTGGTAAAGTTCTGTAGGGCCCTGTGGGGTTCTGTATGGACCTGTAGGGTTCCGTAGGGGCCTGCAGGGTTCCGTAAGTGCCCGCAGGTGTCTGTAGGGTTCCGTAAGGATCCATAGGGTTCCGTAGAGCTTCGTAGGTTCCCTAGAGGCCTCTGGAGTACGGCAGGAGCCAGTAGTGTTCCGTAGGGTCCTCTAGGGTTGTTTAAGTGCCCGCAGGAGTCTGTAGGAATCCGTGGGATTCTGTAAGGTTCTGGAGGGTTCTGCAGGGTTCCGTAGGGGCCCATAGAGTTCCGTAGTGGCTGGTAAAGTTCCCTAGGGCCCTGTACCGTTCTGTAACTGCCTGCAAGGGTCTTTAGGCTTCCGTAGGGGCTGGTAGGGTTCCATAAAGTTCCGTGGGTTCCTGCAGAGTTCTGCAAGTGCCCGCAAGGGCCTGTAGGGGCCCACAGTGTTTCTGTCAGGTTCCGTAGAGTTCCGTAGGGGCCATATTTTTCTGTAGTGGCTGGTAGTATTCTGTAGGGGTCTGTAGGGTTCCGTAGGCGCCTGCAGTGTTCTGTAGGAGCCCATAGGGTTTTAGTGAGGTTCCGTTGTGTTGCTAAGGGTCTTGTAGAGTGCTGTCGGGTCCTGGAGTATTCTGTAGGGTTCCAGAGGGCCTCGTAGGGTTCCATCGAAATCTATAGGGTTCCCTAGGGGCCCATAGAGTCCCGTAGATTTCCGTAGGGACCTGTAGGGTTGTGTAAGTGCCCGCAGAAGTCTGCAGGAGTCTGTGGGATTCTGTAAGGTTCCGGAGGGTTCTGCAGGGTTCCGTAGGGACCCGTAGAGTTCCGTAGTGGCTGGTAAAGTTCCGTAGGGCCCTGTGGGGTTCTGTATGGACCTGTAGGGTTCCGTAGGGGCCTGCAGGGTTCCGTAAGTGCCCGCAGGTGTCTGTAGGGTTCCGTATAGGTCTGTAGGGTTCCGTAGGCACCTGCAGTGTTCTGTAGGAGCCCATAGGGTTTTAGTGAGGTTCTGTTGTGTTGCTAAGGGTCTTGTAGAGTGCTGTCGGGTCCTGGAGTATTCCGTAGGGTTCCAGAGGGCCTTGTAGGGTTCCGTCGAAATCTGAAGGGTTCCCTAGGGGCCCGTAGAGTCCCGTAGATTTCCGTAGGGGCCTGTAGGGTTGTGTAAGTGCCCGCAGGGGTTGGTAGGAGCTTGTAGGGTGCCATATGTTTCCGGAGGGTTGTGTAGGGTTCCGTAGGGGCCTGTGGTGTTCCCTAGGGGCCTGTAGAGTCTCGTACAGTTCCGTAGGGTCCTGTAGGTTTCCATAAGCGCCCGCAGAGGTCTGAAGGGGCCCGTACTGTTCCGTAAGGATCCATAGGGTTCCGTAGAGCTTCGTAGGTTCCCTAGAGGCCTCTGGAGTACGGCAGGAGCCAGTAGTGTTCCGTAGGGTCCTCTAGGGTTGAGTAAGTGCCCGCAGGAGTCTGTAGGAATCCGTGGGATTCTGTAAGGTTCTGGAGGGTTCTGCAGGGTTCCGTAGGGGCCCATAGAGTTCCGTAGTGGCTGGTAAAGTTCCCTAGGGCCCTATACCGTTCCGTAACTGCCTGCAAGGGTCTTTAGGCTTCCGTAGGGGCTGGTAGGGTTCCATAAAGTTCCGTGGGTTCCTGCAGAGTTCTGCAAGTGCCCGCAAGGGCCTGTAGGGGCCCACAGTGCTTCTGTCAGGTTCCGTAGAGTTCCGTAGGGACCATATTTTTCTGTAGTGGCTGGTAGTATTCTGTAGGGGTCTGTAGGGTTCCGTAGGCGCCTGCAGTGTTCTGTAGGAGCCCATAGGGTTTTAGTGAGGTTCCGTTGTGTTGCTAAGGGTCTTGTAGAGTGCTGTCGGGTCCTGGAGTATTCTGTAGGGTTCCAGAGGGCCTTGTAGGGTTCTGTCGAAATCTGAAGGGTTCCCTAGGGGCCCGTAGAGTCCCGTAGATTTCCGTAGGGGCCTGTAGGGTTGTGTAAGTGCCCGCAGGGGTTGGTAGGAGCTTGTAGGGTGCCATATGTTTCCGGAGGGTTGTGTAGGGTTCCGTAGGGGCCTGTGGTGTTCCCTAGGGGCCTGTAGAGTCTCGTACAGTTCCGTAGGGTCCTGTAGGTTTCCATAAGCGCCCGCAGAGGTCTGAAGGGGCCCGTACTGTTCCGTAAGGATCCATAGGGTTCCGTAGAGCTTCGTAGGTTCCCTAGAGGCCTCTGGAGTACGGCAGGAACCAGTAGTGTTCCGTAGGGTCCTCTACGGTTGAGTAAGTGCCCGCAAGAGTCTGTAGGAATCCGTGGGATTCTGTAAGGTTCCAGAGGGTTCTGCAGGGTTCTGTAGGGGCCCGTAGAGTTCCATAGTGGCTGGTAAAGTTCCCTAGGGCCCTGTACCGTTCCGTAACTGCCTGCAAGGGTCTTTAGGCTTCCGTAGGGGCTGGTAGGGTTCCATAAAGTTCCGTGGGTTCCTGCAGAGTTCTGCAAGTGCCTGCAAGGGCCTGTAGGGGCCCACAGTGTTTCTGTCAGGTTCCGTAGAGTTCCGTAGGGGCCATATTTTTCTGTAGTGGCTGGTAGTATTCTGTAGGGGTCTGTAGGGTTCCGTAGGCGCCTGCAGTGTTCAGTAGGAGCCCATAGGGTTTTAGTGAGGTTCCGTTGTGTTGCTAAGGGTCTTGTAGAGTGCTGTCGGGTCCTGGAGTATTCTGTAGGGTTCCAGAGGACCTCGTAGGGTTCCGTTGAAATCTATAGGGTTCCCTAGGGGCCCATAGAGTCCCGTAGATTTCCGTAGGGACCTGTAGGGTTAAGTGCCCGCAGAAGTCTGTAGGAGTCTGTGGGATTCTGTAAGGTTCCGGAGGGTTCTGCAGGGTTCCGTAGGGACCCGTAGAGTTCCGTAGTGGCTGGTAAAGTTCCGTAGGGCCCTGTGGGGTTCTGTATGGACCTGTAGGGTTCCGTAGGGGCCTGCAGGGTTCCGTAAGTGCCCGCAGGTGTCTGTAGGGTTCCGTAGGGGTCTGTAGGGTTCCGTAGGCACCTGCAGTGTTCTGTAGGAGCCCATAGGGTTTTAGTGAGGTTCCGTTGTGTTGCTAAGGGTCTTGTAGAGTGCTGTCGGGTCCTGGAGTATTCTGTAGGGTTCCAGAGGGCCTTGTAGGGTTCCGTCGAAATCTGAAGGGTTCCCTAGGGGCCCGTAGAGTCCCGTAGATTTCCGTAGGGGCCTGTAGGGTTGTGTAAGTGCCCGCAGGGGTTGGTAGGAGCTTGTAGGGTGCCATATGTTTCCGGAGGGTTGTGTAGGGTTCCGTAGGGGCCTGTGGTGTTCCCTAGGGGCCTGTAGAGTCTCGTAGAGTTCCGTAGGGTCCTGTAGGTTTCCATAAGCGCCCGCAGAGGTCTGAAGGGGCCCGTACAGTTCCGTAAGGATCCATAGGGTTCCCTAGAGCTTCGTAGGTTCCCTAGAGGCCTCTGGAGTACCGCAGGAGCCAGTAGTGTTCTGTAGGGTCCTCTAGGGTTGAGTAAGTGCCCGCAGGAGTCTGTAGGAATCCGTGGGATTCTGTAAGGTTCTGGAGGGTTCTGCAGGGTTCCGTAGGGGCCCATAGAGTTCCGTAGTGGCTGGTAAAGTTCCCTAGGGCCCTATACCGTTCCGTAACTGCCTGCAAGGGTCTTTAGGCTTCCGTAGGGGCTGGTAGGGTTCCATAAAGTTCCGTGGGTTCCTGCAGAGTTCTGCAAGTGCCCGCAAGGGCCTGTAGGGGCCCACAGTGCTTCTGTCAGGTTCCGTAGAGTTCCGTAGGGACCATATTTTTCTGTAGTGGCTGGTAGTATTCTGTAGGGGTCTGTAGGGTTCCGTAGGCGCCTGCAGTGTTCTGTAGGAGCCCATAGGGTTTTAGTGAGGTTCCGTTGTGTTGCTAAGGGTCTTGTAGAGTGCTGTCGGGTCCTGGAGTATTCTGTAGGGTTCCAGAGGGCCTTGTAGGGTTCTGTCGAAATCTGAAGGGTTCCCTAGGGGCCCGTAGAGTCCCGTAGATTTCCGTAGGGGCCTGTAGGGTTGTGTAAGTGCCCGCAGGGGTTGGTAGGAGCTTGTAGGGTGCCATATGTTTCCGGAGGGTTGTGTAGGGTTCCGTAGGGGCCTGTGGTGTTCCCTAGGGGCCTGTAGAGTCTCGTACAGTTCCGTAGGGTCCTGTAGGTTTCCATAAGCGCCCGCAGAGGTCTGAAGGGGCCCGTACTGTTCCGTAAGGATCCATAGGGTTCCGTAGAGCTTCGTAGGTTCCCTAGAGGCCTCTGGAGTACGGCAGGAACCAGTAGTGTTCCGTAGGGTCCTCTAGGGTTGAGTAAGTGCCCGCAGGAGTCTGTAGGAATCCGTGGGATTCTGTAAGGTTCCAGAGGGTTCTGCAGGGTTCTGTAGGGGCCCGTAGAGTTCCATAGTGGCTGGTAAAGTTCCCTAGGGCCCTGTACCGTTCCGTAACTGCCTGCAAGGGTCTTTAGGCTTCCGTAGGGGCTGGTAGGGTTCCATAAAGTTCCGTGGGTTCCTGCAGAGTTCTGCAAGTGCCTGCAAGGGCCTGTAGGGGCCCACAGTGTTTCTGTCAGGTTCCGTAGAGTTCCGTAGGGGCCATATTTTTCTGTAGTGGCTGGTAGTATTCTGTAGGGGTCTGTAGGGTTCCGTAGGCGCCTGCAGTGTTCAGTAGGAGCCCATAGGGTTTTAGTGAGGTTCCGTTGTGTTGCTAAGGGTCTTGTAGAGTGCTGTCGGGTCCTGGAGTATTCTGTAGGGTTCCAGAGGACCTCGTAGGGTTCCGTTGAAATCTATAGGGTTCCCTAGGGGCCCATAGAGTCCCGTAGATTTCCGTAGGGACCTGTAGGGTTAAGTGCCCGCAGAAGTCTGTAGGAGTCTGTGGGATTCTGTAAGGTTCCGGAGGGTTCTGCAGGGTTCCGTAGGGACCCGTAGAGTTCCGTAGTGGCTGGTAAAGTTCCGTAGGGCCCTGTGGGGTTCTGTATGGACCTGTAGGGTTCCGTAGGGGCCTGCAGGGTTCCGTAAGTGCCCGCAGGTGTCTGTAGGGTTCCGTAGGGGTCTGTAGGGTTCCGTAGGCACCTGCAGTGTTCTGTAGGAGCCCATAGGGTTTTAGTGAGGTTCCGTTGTGTTGCTAAGGGTCTTGTAGAGTGCTGTCGGGTCCTGGAGTATTCTGTAGGGTTCCAGAGGGCCTTGTAGGGTTCCGTCGAAATCTGAAGGGTTCCCTAGGGGCCCGTAGAGTCCCGTAGATTTCCGTAGGGGCCTGTAGGGTTATGTAAGTGCCCGCAGGGTTGGTAGGAGCTTGTAGGGTGCCATATGTTTCCGGAGGGTTGTGTAGGGTTCCGTAGGGGCCTGTGGTGTTCCCTAGGGGCCTGTAGAGTCTCGTAGAGTTCCGTAGGGTCCTGTAGGTTTCCATAAGCGCCCGCAGAGGTCTGAAGGGGCCCGTACAGTTCCGTAAGGATCCATAGGGTTCCCTAGAGCTTCGTAGGTTCCCTAGAGGCCTCTGGAGTACCGCAGGAGCCAGTAGTGTTCTGTAGGGTCCTCTAGGGTTGAGTAAGTGCCCGCAGGAGTCTGTAGGAATCCGTGGGATTCTGTAAGGTTCTGGAGGGTTCTGCAGGGTTCCGTAGGGGCCCATAGAGTTCCGTAGTGGCTGGTAAAGTTCCCTAGGGCCCTATACCGTTCCGTAACTGCCTGCAAGGGTCTTTAGGCTTCCGTAGGGGCTGGTAGGGTTCCATAAAGTTCCGTGGGTTCCTGCAGAGTTCTGCAAGTGCCCGCAAGGGCCTGTAGGGGCCCACAGTGCTTCTGTCAGGTTCCGTAGAGTTCCGTAGGGGCCATATTTTTCTGTAGTGGCTGGTAGTATTCTGTAGGGGTCTGTAGGGTTCCGTAGGCGCCTGCAGTGTTCTGTAGGAGCCCATAGGGTTTTAGTGAGGTTCCGTTGTGTTGCTAAGGGTCTTGTAGAGTGCTGTCGGGTCCTGGAGTATTCTGTAGGGTTCCAGAGGGCCTTGTAGGGTTCTGTCGAAATCTGAAGGGTTCCCTAGGGGCCCGTAGAGTCCCGTAGATTTCCGTAGGGGCCTGTAGGGTTGTGTAAGTGCCCGCAGGGGTTGGTAGGAGCTTGTAGGGTGCCATATGTTTCCGGAGGGTTGTGTAGGGTTCCGTAGGGGCCTGTGGTGTTCCCTAGGGGCCTGTAGAGTCTCGTAGAGTTCCGTAGGGTCCTGTAGGTTTCCATAAGCGCCCGCAGAGGTCTGAAGGGGCCCGTACTGTTCCGTAAGGATCCATAGGGTTCCGTAGAGCTTCGTAGGTTCCCTAGAGGCCTCTGGAGTACGGCAGGAACCAGTAGTGTTCCGTAGGGTCCTCTACGGTTGAGTAAGTGCCCGCAAGAGTCTGTAGGAATCCGTGGGATTCTGTAAGGTTCCAGAGGGTTCTGCAGGGTTCGGTAGGGGCCCGTAGAGTTCCATAGTGGCTGGTAAAGTTCCCTAGGGCCCTGTACCGTTCCGTAACTGCCTGCAAGGGTCTTTAGGCTTCCGTAGGGGCTGGTAGGGTTCCATAAAGTTCCGTGGGTTCCTGCAGAGTTCTGCAAGTGCCTGCAAGGGCCTGTAGGGGCCCACAGTGTTTCTGTCAGGTTCCGTAGAGTTCCGTAGGGGCCATATTTTTCTGTAGTGGCTGGTAGTATTCTGTAGGGGTCTGTAGGGTTCCGTAGGCGCCTGCAGTGTTCAGTAGGAGCCCATAGGGTTTTAGTGAGGTTCCGTTGTGTTGCTAAGGGTCTTGTAGAGTGCTGTCGGGTCCTGGAGTATTCTGTAGGGTTCCAGAGGACCTCGTAGGGTTCCGTTGAAATCTATAGGGTTCCCTAGGGGCCCATAGAGTCCCGTAGATTTCCGTAGGGACCTGTAGGGTTAAGTGCCCGCAGAAGTCTGTAGGAGTCTGTGGGATTCTGTAAGGTTCCGGAGGGTTCTGCAGGGTTCCGTAGGGACCCGTAGAGTTCCGTAGTGGCTGGTAAAGTTCCGTAGGGCCCTGTGGGGTTCTGTATGGACCTGTAGGGTTCCGTAGGGGCCTGCAGGGTTCCGTAAGTGCCCGCAGGTGTCTGTAGGGTTCCGTAGGGGTCTGTAGGGTTCCGTAGGCACCTGCAGTGTTCTGTAGGAGCCCATAGGGTTTTAGTGAGGTTCCGTTGTGTTGCTAAGGGTCTTGTAGAGTGCTGTCGGGTCCTGGAGTATTCTGTAGGGTTCCAGAGGGCCTTGTAGGGTTCCGTCGAAATCTGAAGGGTTCCCTAGGGGCCCGTAGAGTCCCGTAGATTTCCGTAGGGGCCTGTAGGGTTGTGTAAGTGCCCGCAGGGGTTGGTAGGAGCTTGTAGGGTGCCATATGTTTCCGGAGGGTTGTGTAGGGTTCCGTAGGGGCCTGTGGTGTTCCCTAGGGGCCTGTAGAGTCTCGTAGAGTTCCGTAGGGTCCTGTAGGTTTCCATAAGCGCCCGCAGAGGTCTGAAGGGGCCCGTACAGTTCCGTAAGGATCCATAGGGTTCCCTAGAGCTTCGTAGGTTCCCTAGAGGCCTCTGGAGTACCGCAGGAGCCAGTAGTGTTCTGTAGGGTCCTCTAGGGTTGAGTAAGTGCCCGCAGGAGTCTGTAGGAATCCGTGGGATTCTGTAAGGTTCCAGAGGGTTCTGCAGGGTTCCGTAGGGGCCCATAGAGTTCCGTAGTGGCTGGTAAAGTTCCCTAGGGCCCTATACCGTTCCGTAACTGCCTGCAAGGGTCTTTAGGCTTCCGTAGGGGCTGGTAGGGTTCCATAAAGTTCCGTGGGTTCCTGCAGAGTTCTGCAAGTGCCCGCAAGGGCCTGTAGGGGCCCACAGTGTTTCTGTCAGGTTCCGTAGAGTTCCGTAGGGACCATATTTTTCTGTAGTGGCTGGTAGTATTCTGTAGGGGTCTGTAGGGTTCCGTAGGCACCTGCAGTGTTCTGTAGGAGCCCATAGGGTTTTAGTGAGGTTCCGTTGTGTTGCTAAGGGTCTTGTAGAGTGCTGTCGGGTCCTGGAGTATTCTGTAGGGTTCCAGAGGGGCTGGTAGGGTTCCGTCGAAATCTGAAGGGTTCCCTAGGGGCCCGTAGAGTCCCGTAGATTTCCGTAGGGGCCTGTAGGGTTGTGTAAGTGCCCGCAGGGGTTGGTAGGAGCTTGTAGGGTGCCATATGTTTCCGGAGGGTTGTGTAGGGTTCCGTAGGGGCCTGTGGTGTTCCCTAGGGGCCTGTAGAGTCTCGTACAGTTCCGTAGGGTCCTGTAGGTTTCCATAAGCGCCCGCAGAGGTCTGAAGGGGCCCGTACTGTTCCATAAGGATCCATGGGGTTCCGTAGAGCTTCGTAGGTTCCCTAGAGGCCTCTGGAGTACGGCAGGAGCCAGTAGTGTTCCGTAGGGTCCTCTAGGGTTGAGTAAGTGCCCGCAAGAGTCTGTAGGAATCCGTGGGATTCTGTAAGGTTCTGGAGGGTTCTGCAGGGTTCTGTAGGGGCCCGTAGAGTTCCATAGTGGCTGGTAAAGTTCCCTAAGGCCCTGTACCATTCCGTAACTGCCTGCAAGGGTCTTTAGGCTTCCGTAGGGGCTGGTAGGGTTCCATAAAGTTCCGTGGGTTCCTGCAGAGTTCTGCAAGTGCCCGCAAGGGCCTGTAGGGGCCCACAGTGTTTCTGTCAGGTTCCGTAGAGTTCCGTAGGGGCCATATTTTTCTGTAGTGAATGGTAGTATTCTGTAGTGGTCTGTAGGGTTCCGTAGGCGCCTGCAGTGTTCAGTAGGAGCCCATAGGATTTTAGTGAGGTTCCGTTGTGTTGCTAAGGGTCTTGTAGAGTGCTGTCGGGTCCTGGAGTATTCTGTAGGGTTCCAGAGGGCCTCGTAGGGTTCCATCGAAATCTATAGGGTTCCCTAGGGGCCCATAGAGTCCCGTAGATTTCCGTAGGGACCTGTAGGGTTGTGTAAGTGCCCGCAGAAGTCTGTAGGAGTCTGTGGGATTCTGTAAGGTTCCGGAGGGTTCTGCAGGGTTCCGTAGGGACCCGTAGAGTTCCGTAGTGGCTGGTAAAGTTCCGTAGGGCCCTGTGGGGTTCTGTATGGACCTGTAGGGTTCCGTAGGGGCCTGCAGGGTTCCGTAAGTGCCCGCAGGTGTCTGTAGGGTTCCGTAGGGGTCTGTAGGGTTCCGTAGGCACCTGCAGTGTTCTGTAGGAGCCCATAGGGTTTTAGTGAGGTTCCGTTGTGTTGCTAAGGGTCTTGTAGAGTGCTGTCGGGTCCTGGAGTATTCTGTAGGGTTCCAGAGGGCCTTGTAGGGTTCCGTCGAAATCTGAAGGGTTCCCTAGGGGCCCGTAGAGTCCCGTAGATTTCCGTAGGGGCCTGTAGGGTTGTGTAAGTGCCCGCAGGGGTTGGTAGGAGCTTGTAGGGTGCCATATGTTTCCGGAGGGTTGTGTAGGGTTCCGTAGGGGCCTGTGGTGTTCCCTAGGGGCCTGTAGAGTCTCGTACAGTTCCGTAGGGTCCTGTAGGTTTCCATAAGCGCCCGCAGAGGTCTGAAGGGGCCCGTACTGTTCCGTAAGGATCCATAGGGTTCCGTAGAGCTTCGTAGGTTCCCTAGAGGCCTCTGGAGTACCGCGGGAGCCAGTAGTGTTCCGTAGGGTCCTCTAGGGTAGAGTAAGTGCCCACAAGAGTCTGTAGGAATCCGTGGGATTCTGTAAGGTTCTGGAGGGTTCTGCAGGGTTCCGTAGGGGCCCATAGAGTTCCGTAGTGGCTGGTAAAGTTCCCTAGGGCCCTATACCGTTCCGTAACTGCCTGCAAGGGTCTTTAGGCTTCCGTAGGGGCTGGTAGGGTTCCATAAAGTTCCGTGGGTTCCTGCAGAGTTCTGCAAGTGCCCGCAAGGGCCTGTAGGGGCCCACAGTGTTTCTGTCAGGTTCCGTAGAGTTCCGTAGGGACCATATTTTTCTGTAGTGGCTGGTAGTATTCTGTAGGGGTCTGTAGGGTTCCGTAGGCACCTGCAGTGTTCTGTAGGAGCCCATAGGGTTTTAGTGAGGTTCCGTTGTGTTGCTAAGGGTCTTGTAGAGTGCTGTCGGGTCCTGGAGTATTCTGTAGGGTTCCAGAGGGGCTGGTAGGGTTCCGTCGAAATCTGAAGGGTTCCCTAGGGGCCCATAGAGTCCCGTAGATTTCCGTAGGGGCCTGTAGGGTTGTGTAAGTGCCCGCAGGGGTTGGTAGGAGCTTGTAGGGTGCCATATGTTTCCGGAGGGTTGTGTAGGGTTCCGTAGGGGCCTGTGGTGTTCCCTAGGGGCCTGTAGAGTCTCGTACAGTTCCGTAGGGTCCTGTAGGTTTCCATAAGCGCCCGCAGAGGTCTGAAGGGGCCCGTACTGTTCCATAAGGATCCATGGGGTTCCGTAGAGCTTCGTAGGTTCCCTAGAGGCCTCTGGAGTACGGCAGGAGCCAGTAGTGTTCCGTAGGGTCCTCTAGGGTTGAGTAAGTGCCCGCAAGAGTCTGTAGGAATCCGTGGGATTCTGTAAGGTTCTGGAGGGTTCTGCAGGGTTCTGTAGGGGCCCGTAGAGTTCCATAGTGGCTGGTAAAGTTCCCTAAGGCCCTGTACCATTCCGTAACTGCCTGCAAGGGTCTTTAGGCTTCCGTAGGGGCTGGTAGGGTTCCATAAAGTTCCGTGGGTTCCTGCAGAGTTCTGCAAGTGCCCGCAAGGGCCTGTAGGGGCCCACAGTGTTTCTGTCAGGTTCCGTAGAGTTCCGTAGGGGCCATATTTTTCTGTAGTGAATGGTAGTATTCTGTAGTGGTCTGTAGGGTTCCGTAGGCGCCTGCAGTGTTCAGTAGGAGCCCATAGGATTTTAGTGAGGTTCCGTTGTGTTGCTAAGGGTCTTGTAGAGTGCTGTCGGGTCCTGGAGTATTCTGTAGGGTTCCAGAGGGGCTCGTAGGGTTCCATCGAAATCTATAGGGTTCCCTAGGGGCCCATAGAGTCCCGTAGATTTCCGTAGGGACCTGTAGGGTTGTGTAAGTGCCCGCAGAAGTCTGTAGGAGTCTGTGGGATTCTGTAAGGTTCCGGAGGGTTCTGCAGGGTTCCGTAGGGACCCGTAGAGTTCCGTAGTGGCTGGTAAAGTTCCGTAGGGCCCTGTGGGGTTCTGTATGGACCTGTAGGGTTCCGTAGGGGCCTGCAGGGTTCCGTAAGTGCCCGCAGGTGTCTGTAGGGTTCCGTAGGGGTCTGTAGGGTTCCGTAGGCACCTGCAGTGTTCTGTAGGAGCCCATAGGGTTTTAGTGAGGTTCCGTTGTGTTGCTAAGGGTCTTGTAGAGTGCTGTCGGGTCCTGGAGTATTCTGTAGGGTTCCAGAGGGCCTTGTAGGGTTCCGTCGAAATCTGAAGGGTTCCCTAGGGGCCCGTAGAGTCCCGTAGATTTCCGTAGGGGCCTGTAGGGTTGTGTAAGTGCCCGCAGGGGTTGGTAGGAGCTTGTAGGGTGCCATATGTTTCCGGAGGGTTGTGTAGGGTTCCGTAGGGGCCTGTGGTGTTCCCTAGGGGCCTGTAGAGTCTCGTACAGTTCCGTAGGGTCCTGTAGGTTTCCATAAGCGCCCGCAGAGGTCTGAAGGGGCCCGTACTGTTCCGTAAGGATCCATAGGGTTCCGTAGAGCTTCGTAGGTTCCCTAGAGGCCTCTGGAGTACCGCAGGAGCCAGTAGTGTTCCGTAGGGTCCTCTAGGGTAGAGTAAGTGCCCACAAGAGTCTGTAGGAATCCGTGGGATTCTGTAAGGTTCTGGAGGGTTCTGCCGGGTACCGTAGGGGCCCATAGAGTTCCGTAGTGGCTGGTAAAGTTCCCTAGGGCCCTGTACCGTTCCGTAACTGCCTGCAAGGGTCTTTAGGCTTCCGTAGGGGCTGGTAGGGTTCCATAAAGTTCCGTGGGTTCCTGCAGAGTTCTGCAAGTGCCCGCAAGGGCCTGTAGGGGCCCACAGTGTTTCTGTCAGGTTCCGTAGAGTTCCGTAGGGGCCATATTTTTCTGTAGTGGCTGGTAGTATTCTGTAGGGGTCTGTAGGGTTCCGTAGGCGCCTGCAGTGTTCTGTAGGAGCCCATAGGGTTTTAGTGAGGTTCCGTTGTGTTGCTAAGGGTCTTGTAGAGTGCTGTCGGGTCCTGGAGTATTCTGTAGGGTTCCAGAGGGCCTCGTAGGGTTCCATCGAAATCTATAGGGTTCCCTAGGGGCCCATAGAGTCCCGTAGATTTCCGTAGGGACCTGTAGGGTTGTGTAAGTGCCCGCAGAAGTCTGTAGGAGTCTGTGGGATTCTGTAAGGTTCCGGAGGGTTCTGCAGGGTTCCGTAGGGACCCGTAGAGTTCCGTAGTGGCTGGTAAAGTTCCGTAGGGCCCTGTGGGGTTCTGTATGGACCTGTAGGGTTCCGTAGGGGCCTGCAGGGTTTCGTAAGTGCCCGCAGGTGTCTGTAGGGTTCCGTAGGGGTCTGTAGGGTTCCGTAGGCACCTGCAGTGTTCTGTAGGAGCCCATAGGGTTTTAGTGAGGTTCCGTTGTGTTGCTAAGGGTCTTGTAGAGTGCTGTCGGGTCCTGGAGTATTCTGTAGGGTTCCAGAGGGCCTTGTAGGGTTCCGTCGAAATCTGAAGGGTTCCCTAGGGGCCCGTAGAGTCCCGTAGATTTCCGTAGGGGCCTGTAGGGTTGTGTAAGTGCCCGCAGTGGTTGGTAGGAGCTTGTAGGGTGCCATATGTTTCCGGAGGGTTGTGTAGGGTTCCGTAGGGGCCTGTGGTGTTCCCTAGGGGCCTCTAGAGTCTCGTACAGTTCCGTAGGGTCCTGTAGGTTTCCATAAGCGCCCGCAGAGGTCTGAAGGGGCCCGTACTGTTCCGTAAGGATCCATAGGGTTCCGTAGAGCTTCGTAGGTTCCCTAGAGGCCTCTGGAGTACCGCAGGAGCCAGTAGTGTTCCGTAGGGTCCTCTAGGGTTGAGTAAGTGCCCACAAGAGTCTGTAGGAATCCGTGGGATTCTGTAAGGTTCTGGAGGGTTCTGCCGGGTTCCGTAGGGGCCTGTAGAGTTCCTTAGTGGCTGGTAAAGTTCCCTAGGGCCCTGTACCGTTCCGTAACTGCCTGCAAGGGTCTTTAGGCTTCCGTAGGGGCTGGTAGGGTTCCATAAAGTTCCGTGGGTTCCCGCAGAGTTCTGCAAGTGCCCGCAAGGGCCTGTAGGGGCCCACAGTGTTTCTGTCAGGTTCCGTAGAGTTCCGTAGGGGCCATATTTTTCTGTAGTGGCTGGTAGTATTCTGTAGGGGTCTGTAGGGTTCCGTAGGCACCTGCAGTGTTCTGTAGGAGCCCATAGGGTTTTAGTGAGGTTCCGTTGTGTTGCTAAGGGTCTTGTAGAGTGCTGTCGGGTCCTGGAGTATTCTGTAAAGTTCCAGAGGGCCTCGTAGGGTTCCATCGAAATCTATAGGGTTCCCTAGGGGCCCATAGAGTCCCGTAGATTTCCGTAGGGACCTGTAGGGTTGTGTAAGTGCCCGCAGAAGTCTGTAGGAGTCTGTGAGATTCTCTAAGGTTGCGGAGGGTTCTGCAGCGTTCCGTAGGGGCCCATAGAGTTCCGTAGTGGCTGGTAAATTTCCGTAGGGCCCTGTGGGGTTCTGTATGGACCTGTAGGGTTCCGTAGGGGCCTGCAGGGTTCCGTAAGTGCCCGCAGGTGTCTGTAGGGTTCCGTAGGGGTCTGTAGGGTTCCGTAGGCACCTGCAGTGTTCTGTAGGAGCCCATAGGGTTTTAGTGAGGTTCCGTTGTGTTGCTAAGGGTCTTGTAGAGTGCTGTCGGGTCCTGGAGTATTCTGTAGGGTTCCAGAGGGCCTTGTAGGGTTCCGTCGAAATCTGAAGGGTTCCCTAGGGGCCCGTAGAGTCCCGTAGATTTCCGTAGGGGCCTGTAGGGTTGTGTAAGTGCCCGCAGGGGTTGGTAGGAGCTTGTAGGGTGCCATATGTTTCCGGAGGGTTGTGTAGGGTTCCGTAGGGGCCTGTGGTGTTCCCTAGGGGCCTGTAGAGTCTCGTACAGTTCCGTAGGGTCCTGTAGGTTTCCATAAGCGCCCGCAGAGGTCTGAAGGGGCCTGTACTGTTCCGTAAGGATCCATAGGGTTCCGTAGAGCTTCGTAGGTTCCCTAGAGGCCTCTGGAGTACCGCAGGAGCCAGTAGTGTTCCGTAGGGTCCTCTAGGGTTGAGTAAGTGCCCACAAGAGTCTGTAGGAATCCGTGGGATTCTGTAAGGTTCTGGAGGGTTCTGCCGGGTTCCGTAGGGGCCTGTAGAGTTCCTTAGTGGCTGGTAAAGTTCCCTAGGGCCCTGTACCGTTCCGTAACTGCCTGCAAGGGTCTTTAGGCTTCCGTAGGGGCTGGTAGGGTTCCATAAAGTTCCGTGGGTTCCTGCAGAGTTCTGCAAGTGCCCGCAAGGGCCTGTAGGGGCCCACAGTGTTTCTGTCAGGTTCCGTAGAGTTCCGTAGGGGCCATATTTTTCTGTAGTGGCTGGTAGTATTCTGTAGGGGTCTGTAGGGTTCCGTAGGCGCCTGCAGTGTTCTGTAGGAGCCCATAGGGTTTTAGTGAGGTTCCGTTGTGTTGCTAAGGGTCTTGTAGAGTGCTGTCGGGTCCTGGAGTATTCTGTAGGGTTCCAGAGGGCCTCGTAGGGTTCCATCGAAATCTATAGGGTTCCCTAGGGGCCCATAGAGTCCCGTAGATTTCCGTAGGGACCTGTAGGGTTGTGTAAGTGCCCGCAGAAGTCTGTAGGAGTCTGTGGGATTCTGTAAGGTTCCGGAGGGTTCTGCAGGGTTCCGTAGGGACCCGTAGAGTTCCGTAGTGGCTGGTAAAGTTCCGTAGGGCCCTGTGGGGTTCTGTATGGACCTGTAGGGTTCCGTAGGGGCCTGCAGGGTTCCGTAAGTGCCCGCAGGTGTCTGTAGGGTTCCGTAGGGGTCTGTAGGGTTCCGTAGGCACCTGCAGTGTTCTGTAGGAGCCCATAGGGTTTTAGTGAGGTTCTGTTGTGTTGCTAAGGGTCTTGTAGAGTGCTGTCGGGTCCTGGAGTATTCTGTAGGGTTCCAGAGGGCCTTGTAGGGTTCCGTCGAAATCTGAAGGGTTCCCTAGGGGCCCGTAGAGTCCCGTAGATTTCCGTAGGGACCTGTAGGGTTATGTAAGTGCCCGCAGGGGTTGGTAGGAGCTTGTAGGGTGCCATATGTTTCCGGAGGGTTGTGTAGGGTTCCGTAGGGGCCTGTGGTGTTCCCTAGGGGCCTGTAGAGTCTCGTACAGTTCCGTAGGGTCCTGTAGGTTTCGATAAGCGCCCGCAGAGGTCTGAAGGGGCCCGTACTGTTCCGTAAGGATCCATAGGGTTCCGTAGAGCTTCGTAGGTTCCCTAGAGGCCTCTGGAGTACGGCAGGAGCCAGTAGTGTTCCGTAGGGTCCTCTAGGGTTGAGTAAGTGCCCGCAGGAGTCTGTAGGAATCCGTGGGATTCTGTAAGGTTCCAGAGGGTTCTGCAGGGTTCCGTAGGGGCCCATAGAGTTCCGTAGTGGCTGGTAAAGTTCCCTAGGGCCCTATACCGTTCCGTAACTGCCTGCAAGGGTCTTTAGGCTTCCGTAGGGGCTGGTAGGGTTCCATAAAGTTCCGTGGGTTCCTGCAGAGTTCTGCAAGTGCCCGCAAGGGCCTGTAGGGGCCCACAGTGTTTCTGTCAGGTTCCGTAGAGTTCCGTAGGGGCCATATTTTTCTGTAGTGGCTGGTAGTATTCTGTAGGGGTCTGTAGGGTTCCGTAGGCGCCTGCAGTGTTCTGTAGGAGCCCATAGGGTTTTAGTGAGGTTCTGTTGTGTTACTAAGGGTCTTGTAGAGTGCTGTCGGGTCCTGGAGTATTCTGTAGGGTTCCAGAGGGCCTCGTAGGGTTCCGTTGAAATCTGAAGGGTTCCCTAGGGGCCCGTAGAGTCCCGTAGATTTCCGTAGGGGCCTGTAGGGTTGTGTAAGTGCCCGCAGGGGTTGGTAGGAGCTTGTAGGGTGCCATATGTTTCCGGAGGGTTGTGTAGGGTTCCGTAGGGGCCTGTGGTGTTCCCTAGGGGCCTGTAGAGTCTCGTAGAGTTCCGTAGGGTCCTGTAGGTTTCCATAAGCGCCCGCAGAGGTCTGAAGGGGCCCGTACTGTTCCGTAAGGATCCATAGGGTTCCGTAGAGCTTCGTAGGTTCCCTAGAGGCCTCTGGAGTACGGCAGGAGCCAGTAGTGTTCCGTAGGGTCCTCTAGGGTTGTTTAAGTGCCCGCAGGAGTCTGTAGGAATCCGTGGGATTCTGTAAGGTTCTGGAGGGTTCTGCAGGGTTCCGTAGGGGCCCATAGAGTTCCGTAGTGGCTGGTAAAGTTCCCTAGGGCCCTATACCGTTCCGTAACTGCCTGCAAGGGTCTTTAGGCTTCCGTAGGGGCTGGTAGGGTTCCATAAAGTTCCGTGGGTTCCTGCAGAGTTCTGCAAGTGCCCGCAAGGGCCTGTAGGGGCCCACAGTGTTTCTGTCAGGTTCCGTAGAGTTCCGTAGGGACCATATTTTTCTGTAGTGGCTGGTAGTATTCTGTAGGGGTCTGTAGGGTTCCGTAGGCGCCTGCAGTGTTCTGTAGGAGCCCATAGGGTTTTAGTGAGGTTCTGTTGTGTTGCTAAGGGTCTTGTAGAGTGCTGTCGGGTCCTGGAGTATTCTGTAGGGTTCCAGAGGGCCTCGTAGGGTTCCGTTGAAATCTGAAGGGTTCCCTAGGGGCCCATAGAGTCCCGTAGATTTCCGTAGGGACCTGTAGGGTTGTGTAAGTGCCCGCAGAAGTCTGTAGGAGTCTGTGGGATTCTGTAAGGTTCCGGAGGGTTCTGCAGGGTTCCGTAGGGACCCGTAGAGTTCCGTAGTGGCTGGTAAAGTTCCGTAGGGCCCTGTGGGGTTCTGTATGGACCTGTAGGGTTCCGTAGGGGCCTGCAGGTTTCCGTAAGTGCCCGCAGGTGTCTGTAGGGTTCCGTAGGGGTCTGTAGGGTTCCGTAGGCACCTGCAGTGTTCTGTAGGAGCCCATAGGGTTTTAGTGAGGTTCCGTTGTGTTGCTAAGGGTCTTGTAGAGTGCTGTCGGGTCCTGGAGTATTCTGTAGGGTTCCAGAGGGCCTCGTAGGGTTCCATCGAAATCTGAAGGGTTCCCTAGGGGCCCATAGAGTCCCGTAGATTTCCGTAGGGACCTGTAGGGTTGTGTAAGTGCCCGCAGAAGTCTGTAGGAGTCTGTGGGATTCTGTAAGGTTCCGGAGGGTTCTGCAGGGTTCCGTAGGGACCCGTAGAGTTCTGTAGTGGCTGGTAAAGTTCCGTAGGGCCCTGTGGGGTTCTGTATGGACCTGTAGGGTTCCGTAGGGGCCTGCAGGTTTCCGTAAGTGCCCGCAGGTGTCTGTAGGGTTCCGTAGGGGTCTGTAGGGTTCCGTAGGCACCTGCAGTGTTCTGTAGGAGCCCATAGGGTTTTAGTGAGGTTCTGTTGTGTTGCTAAGGGTCTTGTAGAGTGCTGTCGGGTCCTGGAGTATTCTGTAGGGTTCCAGAGGGCCTTGTAGGGTTCCGTCGAAATCTGAAGGGTTCCCTAGGGGCCCGTAGAGTCCCGTAGATTTCCGTAGGGGCCTGTAGGGTTGTGTAAGTGCCCGCAGGGGTTGGTAGGAGCTTGTAGGGTGCCATATGTTTCCGGAGGGTTGTGTAGGGTTCCGTAGGGGCCTGTGGTGTTCCCTAGGGGCCTGTAGAGTCTCGTACAGTTCCGTAGGGTCCTGTAGGTTTCCATAAGCGCCCGCAGAGGTCTGAAGGGGCCCGTACTGTTCCGTAAGGATCCATAGGGTTCCGTAGAGCTTCGTAGGTTCCCTAGAGGCCTCTGGAGTATGGCAGGAGCCAGTAGTGTTCCGTAGGGTCCTCTAGGGTTGAGTAAGTGCCCGCAGGAGTCTGTAGGAATCCGTGGGATTCTGTAAGGTTCCAGAGGGTTCTGCAGGGTTCTGTAGGGGCCCGTAGAGTTCCATAGTGGCTGGTAAAGTTCCCTAGGGCCCTGTACCGTTCCGTAACTGCCTGCAAGGGTCTTTAGGCTTCCGTAGGGGCTGGTAGGGTTCCATAAAGTTCCGTGGGTTCCTGCAGAGTTCTGCAAGTGCCCGCAAGGGCCTGTAGGGGCCCACAGTGTTTCTGTCAGGTTCCGTAGAGTTCCGTAGGGACCATATTTTTCTGTAGTGGCTGGTAGTATTCTGTAGGGGTCTGTAGGGTTCCGTAGGCGCCTGCAGTGTTCAGTAGGAGCCCATAGGATTTTAGTGAGGTTCCGTTGTGTTGCTAAGGGTCTTGTAGAGTGCTGTCGGGTCCTGGAGTATTCTGTAGGGTTCCAGAGGGCCTCGTAGGGTTCCGTTGAAATCTGAAGGGTTCCCTAGGGGCCCATAGAGTCTTGTAGATTTCCGTAGGGACCTGTAGGGTTGTGTAAGTGCCCGCAGAAGTCTGTAGGAGTCTGTGGGATTCTGTAAGGTTCCGGAGGGTTCTGCAGGGTTCCGTAGGGACCCGTAGAGTTCCGTAGTGGCTGGTAAAGTTCCGTAGGGCCCTGTGGGGTTCTGTATGGACCTGTAGGGTTCCGTAGGGGCCTGCAGTTTTCCGTAAGTGCCCGCAGGTGTCTGTAGGGTTCCGTAGGGGTCTGTAGGGTTCCGTAGGCACCTGCAGTGTTCTGTAGGAGCCCATAGGGTTTTAGTGAGGTTCCGTTGTGTTGCTAAGGGTCTTGTAGAGTGCTGTCGGGTCCTGGAGTATTCTGTAGGGTTCCAGAGGGCCTCGTAGGGTTCCGTCGAAATCTGAAGGGTTCCCTAGGGGCCCGTAGAGTCCCGTAGATTTCCGTAGGGGCCTGTAGGGTTGTGTAAGTGCCCGCAGGGGTTGGTAGGAGCTTGTAGGGTGCCATATGTTTCCGGAGGGTTGTGTAGGGTTCCGTAGGGGCCTGTGGTGTTCCCTAGGGGCCTGTAGAGTCTCGTAGAGTTCCGTAGGGTCCTGTAGGTTTCCATAAGCGCCCGCAGAGGTCTGAAGGGGCCCGTACTGTTCCGTAAGGATCCATAGGGTTCCGTAGAGCTTCGTAGGTTCCCTAGAGGCCTCTGGAGTACGGCAGGAGCCAGTAGTGTTCCGTAGGGTCCTCTAGGGTTGTTTAAGTGCCCGCAGGAGTCTGTAGGAATCCGTGGGATTCTGTAAGGTTCTGGAGGGTTCTGCAGGGTTCCGTAGGGGCCCATAGAGTTCCGTAGTGGCTGGTAAAGTTCCCTAGGGCCCTATACCGTTCCGTAACTGCCTGCAAGGGTCTTTAGGCTTCCGTAGGGGCTGGTAGGGTTCCATAAAGTTCCGTGGGTTCCTGCAGAGTTCTGCAAGTGCCCGCAAGGGCCTGTAGGGGCCCACAGTGTTTCTGTCAGGTTCCGTAGAGTTCCGTAGGGGCCATATTTTTCTGTAGTGGCTGGTAGTATTCTGTAGGGGTCTGTAGGGTTCCGTAGGCGCCTGCAGTGTTCTGTAGGAGCCCATAGGGTTTTAGTGAGGTTCTGTTGTGTTGCTAAGGGTCTTGTAGAGTGCTGTCGGGTCCTGGAGTATTCTGTAGGGTTCCAGAGGGCCTCGTAGGGTTCCGTTGAAATCTGAAGGGTTCCCTAGGGGCCCATAGAGTCCCGTAGATTTCCGTAGGGACCTGTAGGGTTGTGTAAGTGCCCGCAGAAGTCTGTAGGAGTCTGTGGGATTCTGTAAGGTTCCGGAGGGTTCTGCAGGGTTCCGTAGGGACCCGTAGAGTTCCGTAGTGGCTGGTAAAGTTCCGTAGGGCCCTGTGGGGTTCTGTATGGACCTGTAGGGTTCCGTAGGGGCCTGCAGGTTTCCGTAAGTGCCCGCAGGTGTCTGTAGGGTTCCGTAGGGGTCTGTAGGGTTCCGTAGGCACCTGCAGTGTTCTGTAGGAGCCCATAGGGTTTTAGTGAGGTTCCGTTGTGTTGCTAAGGGTCTTGTAGAGTGCTGTCGGGTCCTGGAGTATTCTGTAGGGTTCCAGAGGGCCTCGTAGGGTTCCATCGAAATCTGAAGGGTTCCCTAGGGGCCCATAGAGTCCCGTAGATTTCCGTAGGGACCTGTAGGGTTGTGTAAGTGCCCGCAGAAGTCTGTAGGAGTCTGTGGGATTCTGTAAGGTTCCGGAGGGTTCTGCAGGGTTCCGTAGGGACCCGTAGAGTTCCGTAGTGGCTGGTAAAGTTCCGTAGGGCCCTGTGGGGTTCTGTATGGACCTGTAGGGTTCCGTAGGGGCCTGCAGGTTTCCGTAAGTGCCCGCAGGTGTCTGTAGGGTTCCGTAGGGGTCTGTAGGGTTCCGTAGGCACCTGCAGTGTTCTGTAGGAGCCCATAGGGTTTTAGTGAGGTTCTGTTGTGTTGCTAAGGGTCTTGTAGAGTGCTGTCGGGTCCTGGAGTATTCTGTAGGGTTCCAGAGGGCCTTGTAGGGTTCCGTCGAAATCTGAAGGGTTCCCTAGGGGCCCGTAGAGTCCCGTAGATTTCCGTAGGGGCCTGTAGGGTTGTGTAAGTGCCCGCAGGGGTTGGTAGGAGCTTGTAGGGTGCCATATGTTTCCGGAGGGTTGTGTAGGGTTCCGTAGGGGCCTGTGGTGTTCCCTAGGGGCCTGTAGAGTCTCGTACAGTTCCGTAGGGTCCTGTAGGTTTCCATAAGCGCCCGCAGAGGTCTGAAGGGGCCCGTACTGTTCCGTAAGGATCCATAGGGTTCCGTAGAGCTTCGTAGGTTCCCTAGAGGCCTCTGGAGTACGGCAGGAGCCAGTAGTGTTCCGTAGGGTCCTCTAGGGTTGAGTAAGTGCCCGCAGGAGTCTGTAGGAATCCGTGGGATTCTGTAAGGTTCCAGAGGGTTCTGCAGGGTTCTGTAGGGGCCCGTAGAGTTCCATAGTGGCTGGTAAAGTTCCCTAGGGCCCTGTACCGTTCCGTAACTGCCTGCAAGGGTCTTTAGGCTTCCGTAGGGGCTGGTAGGGTTCCATAAAGTTCCGTGGGTTCCTGCAGAGTTCTGCAAGTGCCCGCAAGGGCCTGTAGGGGCCCACAGTGTTTCTGTCAGGTTCCGTAGAGTTCCGTAGGGGCCATATTTTTCTGTAGTGGCTGGTAGTATTCTGTAGGGGTCTGTAGGGTTCCGTAGGCGCCTGCAGTGTTCTGTAGGAGCCCATAGGGTTTTAGTGAGGTTCCGTTGTGTTGCTAAGGGTCTTGTAGAGTGCTGTCGGGTCCTGGAGTATTCTGTAGGGTTCCAGAGGGCCTCGTAGGGTTCCATCGAAATCTATAGGGTTCCCTAGGGGCCCATAGAGTCCCGTAGATTTCCGTAGGGACCTGTAGGGTTGTGTAAGTGCCCGCAGAAGTCTGTAGGAGTCTGTGGGATTCTGTAAGGTTCCGGAGGGTTCTGCAGGGTTCCGTAGGGACCCGTAGAGTTCCGTAGTGGCTGGTAAAGTTCCGTAGGGCCCTGTGGGGTTCTGTATGGACCTGTAGGGTTCCGTAGGGGCCTGCAGGGTTCCGTAAGTGCCCGCAGGTGTCTGTAGGGTTCCGTAGGGGTCTGTAGGGTTCCGTAGGCACCTGCAGTGTTCTGTAGGAGCCCATAGGGTTTTAGTGAGGTTCTGTTGTGTTGCTAAGGGTCTTGTAGAGTGCTGTCGGGTCCTGGAGTATTCTGTAGGGTTCCAGAGGGGCTGGTAGGGTTCCGTCGAAATCTGAAGGGTTCCCTAGGGGCCCGTAGAGTCCCGTAGATTTCCGTAGGGACCTGTAGGGTTATGTAAGTGCCCGCAGGGGTTGGTAGGAGCTTGTAGGGTGCCATATGTTTCCGGAGGGTTGTGTAGGGTTCCGTAGGGGCCTGTGGTGTTCCCTAGGGGCCTGTAGAGTCTCGTACAGTTCCGTAGGGTCCTGTAGGTTTCCATAAGCGCCCGCAGAGGTCTGAAGGGGCCCGTACTGTTCCGTAAGGATCCATAGGGTTCCGTAGAGCTTCGTAGGTTCCCTAGAGGCCTCTGGAGTACCGCAGGAGCCAGTAGTGTTCCGTAGGGTCCTCTAGGGTTGAGTAAGTGCCCACAAGAGTCTGTAGGAATCCGTGGGATTCTGTAAGGTTCTGGAGGGTTCTGCCGGGTTCCGTAGGGGCCTGTAGAGTTCCTTAGTGGCTGGTAAAGTTCCCTAGGGCCCTGTACCGTTCCGTAACTGCCTGCAAGGGTCTTTAGGCTTCCGTAGGGGCTGGTAGGGTTCCATAAAGTTCCGTGGGTTCCTGCAGAGTTCTGCAAGTGCCCGCAAGGGCCTGTAGGGGCCCACAGTGTTTCTGTCAGGTTCCGTAGAGTTCCGTAGGGGCCATATTTTTCTGTAGTGGCTGGTAGTATTCTGTAGGGGTCTGTAGGGTTCCGTAGGCGCCTGCAGTGTTCTGTAGGAGCCCATAGGGTTTTAGTGAGGTTCCGTTGTGTTGCTAAGGGTCTTGTAGAGTGCTGTCGGGTCCTGGAGTATTCTGTAGGGTTCCAGAGGGCCTCGTAGGGTTCCATCGAAATCTATAGGGTTCCCTAGGGGCCCATAGAGTCCCGTAGATTTCCGTAGGGACCTGTAGGGTTGTGTAAGTGCCCGCAGAAGTCTGTAGGAGTCTGTGGGATTCTGTAAGGTTCCGGAGGGTTCTGCAGGGTTCCGTAGGGACCCGTAGAGTTCCGTAGTGGCTGGTAAAGTTCCGTAGGGCCCTGTGGGGTTCTGTATGGACCTGTAGGGTTCCGTAGGGGCCTGCAGGGTTCCGTAAGTGCCCGCAGGTGTCTGTAGGGTTCCGTAGGGGTCTGTAGGGTTCCGTAGGCACCTGCAGTGTTCTGTAGGAGCCCATAGGGTTTTAGTGAGGTTCTGTTGTGTTGCTAAGGGTCTTGTAGAGTGCTGTCGGGTCCTGGAGTATTCTGTAGGGTTCCAGAGGGGCTGGTAGGGTTCCGTCGAAATCTGAAGGGTTCCCTAGGGGCCCGTAGAGTCCCGTAGATTTCCGTAGGGACCTGTAGGGTTATGTAAGTGCCCGCAGGGGTTGGTAGGAGCTTGTAGGGTGCCATATGTTTCCGGAGGGTTGTGTAGGGTTCCGTAGGGGCCTGTGGTGTTCCCTAGGGGCCTGTAGAGTCTCGTACAGTTCCGTAGGGTCCTGTAGGTTTCCATAAGCGCCCGCAGAGGTCTGAAGGGGCCCGTACTGTTCCGTAAGGATCCATAGGGTTCCGTAGAGCTTCGTAGGTTCCCTAGAGGCCTCTGGAGTACGGCAGGAGCCAGTAGTGTTCCGTAGGGTCCTCTAGGGTTGAGTAAGTGCCCGCAGGAGTCTGTAGGAATCCGTGGGATTCTGTAAGGTTCTGGAGGGTTCTGCAGGGTTCCGTAGGGGCCCATAGAGTTCCGTAGTGGCTGGTAAAGTTCCCTAGGGCCCTGTACCGTTCCGTAACTGCCTGCAAGGGTCTTTAGGCTTCCGTAGGGGCTGGTAGGGTTCCATAAAGTTCCGTGGGTTCCTGCAGAGTTCTGCAAGTGCCCGCAAGGGCCTGTAGGGGCCCACATTGTTTCTGTCAGGTTCCGTAGAGTTCCGTAGGGGCCATATTTTTCTGTAGTGGCTGGTAGTATTCTGTAGGGGTCTGTAGGGTTCCGTAGGCGCCTGCAGTGTTCTGTAGGAGCCCATAGGGTTTTAGTGAGGTTCCGTTGTGTTGCTAAGGGTCTTGTAGAGTGCTGTCGGGTCCTGGAGTATTCTGTAGGGTTCCAGAGGGCCTCGTAGGGTTCCATCGAAATCTATAGGGTTCCCTAGGGGCCCATAGAGTCCCGTAGATTTCCGTAGGGACCTGTAGGGTTGTGTAAGTGCCCGCAGAAGTCTGTAGGAGTCTGTGGGATTCTGTAAGGTTCCGGAGGGTTCTGCAGGGTTCCGTAGGGACCCGTAGAGTTCCGTAGTGGCTGGTAAAGTTCCGTAGGGCCCTGTGGGGTTCTGTATGGACCTGTAGGGTTCCGTAGGGGCCTGCAGGTTTCCGTAAGTGCCCGCAGGTGTCTGTAGGGTTCCGTAGGGGTCTGTAGGGTTCCGTAGGCACCTGCAGTGTTCTCTAGGAGCCCATAGGGTTTTAGTGAGGTTCCGTTGTGTTGCTAAGGGTCTTGTAGAGTGCTGTCGGGTCCTGGAGTATTCTGTAGGCTTCTAGAGGGCCTTGTAGGGTTCCATCGAAATCTGAAGGGTTCCCTAGGGGCCCGTAGAGTCCCGTAGATTTCCGTAGGGACCTGTAGGGTTATGTAAGTGCCCGCAGGGGTTGGTAGGAGCTTGTAGGGTGCCATATGTTTCCGGAGGGTTGTGTAGGGTTCCGTAGGGGCCTGTGGTGTTCCCTAGGGGCCTGTAGAGTCTCGTACAGTTCCGTAGGGTCCTGTAGGTTTCCATAAGCACCCGCAGAGGTCTGAAGGGGCCCGTACTGTTCCGTAAGGATCCATAGGGTTCCGTAGAGCTTCGTAGGTTCCCTAGAGGCCTCTGGAGTACCGCAGGAGCCAGTAGTGTTCCGTAGGGTCCTCTAGGGTTGAGTAAGTGCCCGCAGGAGTCTGTAGGAATCCGTGGGATTCTGTAAGGTTCTGGAGGGTTCTGCAGGGTTCCGTAGGGGCCCATAGAGTTCCGTAGTGGCTGGTAAAGTTCCCTAGGGCCCTGTACCGTTCCGTAACTGCCTGCAAGGGTCTTTAGGCTTCCGTAGGGGCTGGTAGGGTTCCATAAAGTTCCGTGGGTTCCTGCAGAGTTCTGCAAGTGCCCGCAAGGGCCTGTAGGGGCCCACATTGTTTCTGTCAGGTTCCGTAGAGTTCCGTAGGGGCCATATTTTTCTGTAGTGGCTGGTAGTATTCTGTAGGGGTCTGTAGGGTTCCGTAGGCGCCTGCAGTGTTCTGTAGGAGCCCATAGGGTTTTAGTGAGGTTCCGTTGTGTTGCTAAGGGTCTTGTAGAGTGCTGTCGGGTCCTGGAGTATTCTGTAGGGTTCCAGAGGGCCTCGTAGGGTTCCATCGAAATCTATAGGGTTCCCTAGGGGCCCATAGAGTCCCGTAGATTTCCGTAGGGACCTGTAGGGTTGTGTAAGTGCCCGCAGAAGTCTGTAGGAGTCTGTGGGATTCTGTAAGGTTCCGGAGGGTTCTGCAGGGTTCCGTAGGGACCCGTAGAGTTCCGTAGTGGCTGGTAAAGTTCCGTAGGGCCCTGTGGGGTTCTGTATGGACCTGTAGGGTTCCGTAGGGGCCTGCAGGGTTCCGTAAGTGCCCGCAGGTGTCTGTAGGGTTCCGTAGGGGTCTGTAGGGTTCCGTAGGCACCTGCAGTGTTCTGTAGGAGCCCATAGGGTTTTAGTGAGGTTCCGTTGTGTTGCTAAGGGTCTTGTAGAGTGCTGTCGGGTCCTGGAGTATTCTGTAGGGTTCCAGAGGGCCTTGTAGGGTTCCGTCGAAATCTGAAGGGTTCCCTAGGGGCCCGTAGAGTCCCATAGATTTCCGTAGGGGCCTGTAGGGTTGTGTAAGTGCCCGCAGGGGTTGGTAGGAGCTTGTAGGGTGCCATATGTTTCCGGAGGGTTGTGTAGGGTTCCGTAGGGGCCTGTGGTGTTCCCTAGGGGCCTGTAGAGTCTCGTACAGTTCCGTAGGGTCCTGTAGGTTTCCATAAGCGCCCGCAGAGGTCTGAAGGGGCCCGTACTGTTCCGTAAGGATCCATAGGGTTCCGTAGAGCTTCGTAGGTTCCCTAGAGGCCTCTGGAGTACCGCAGGAGCCAGTAGTGTTCCGTAGGGTCCTCTAGGGTTGAGTAAGTGCCCGCAGGAGTCTGTAGGAATCCGTGGGATTCTGTAAGGTTCTGCAGGGTTCTGCAGGGTTCCGTAGGGGCCCGTAGAGTTCCGTAGTGGCTGGTAAAGTTCCCTAGGGCCCTGTACCGTTCCGTAACTGCCTGCAAGGGTCTTTAGGCTTCCGTAGGGGCTGGTAGGGTTCCATAAAGTTCCGTGGGTTCCTGCAGAGTTCTGCAAGTGCCCGCAAGGGCCTGTAGGGGCCCACAGTGTTTCTGTCAGGTTCCGTAGAGTTCCGTAGGGGCCATATTTTTCTGTAGTGGCTGGTAGTATTCTGTAGGGGTCTGTAGGGTTCCGTAGGCGCCTGCAGTGTTCTGTAGGAGCCCATAGGGTTTTAGTGAGGTTCCGTTGTGTTGCTAAGGGTCTTGTAGAGTGCTGTCGGGTCCTGGAGTATTCTGTAGGGTTCCAGAGGGCCTCGTAGGGTTCCGTTGAAATCTGAAGGGTTCCCTAGGGGCCCATAGAGTCCCGTAGATTTCCGTAGGGACCTGTAGGGTTGTGTAAGTGCCCGCAGAAGTCTGTAGGAGTCTGTGGGATTCTGTAAGGTTCCGGAGGGTTCTGCAGGGTTCCGTAGGGACCCGTAGAGTTCCGTAGTGGCTGGTAAAGTTCCGTAGGGCCCTGTGGGGTTCTGTATGGACCTGTAGGGTTCCGTAGGGGCCTGCAGGGTTCCGTAAGTGCCCGCAGGTGTCTGTAGGGTTCCGTAGGGGTCTGTAGGGTTCCGTAGGCACCTGCAGTGTTCTGTAGGAGCCCATAGGGTTTTAGTGAGGTTCTGTTGTGTTGCTAAGGGTCTTGTAGAGTGCTGTCGGGTCCTGGAGTATTCTGTAGGGTTCCAGAGGGGCTGGTAGGGTTCCGTCGAAATCTGAAGGGTTCCCTAGGGGCCCGTAGAGTCCCGTAGATTTCCGTAGGGACCTGTAGGGTTATGTAAGTGCCCGCAGGGGTTGGTAGGAGCTTGTAGGGTGCCATATGTTTCCGGAGGGTTGTGTAGGGTTCCGTAGGGGCCTGTGGTGTTCCCTAGGGGCCTGTAGAGTCTCGTACAGTTCCGTAGGGTCCTGTAGGTTTCCATAAGCGCCCGCAGAGGTCTGAAGGGGCCCGTACTGTTCCGTAAGGATCCATAGGGTTCCGTAGAGCTTCGTAGGTTCCCTAGAGGCCTCTGGAGTACGGCAGGAGCCAGTAGTGTTCCGTAGGGTCCTCTAGGGTTGAGTAAGTGCCCGCAGGAGTCTGTAGGAATCCGTGGGATTCTGTAAGGTTCTGGAGGGTTCTGCAGGGTTCCGTAGGGGCCCATAGAGTTCCGTAGTGGCTGGTAAAGTTCCCTAGGGCCCTGTACCGTTCCGTAACTGCCTGCAAGGGTCTTTAGGCTTCCGTAGGGGCTGGTAGGGTTCCATAAAGTTCCGTGGGTTCCTGCAGAGTTCTGCAAGTGCCCGCAAGGGCCTGTAGGGGCCCACATTGTTTCTGTCAGGTTCCGTAGAGTTCCGTAGGGGCCATATTTTTCTGTAGTGGCTGGTAGTATTCTGTAGGGGTCTGTAGGGTTCCGTAGGCGCCTGCAGTGTTCTGTAGGAGCCCATAGGGTTTTAGTGAGGTTCCGTTGTGTTGCTAAGGGTCTTGTAGAGTGCTGTCGGGTCCTGGAGTATTCTGTAGGGTTCCAGAGGGCCTCGTAGGGTTCCATCGAAATCTATAGGGTTCCCTAGGGGCCCATAGAGTCCCGTAGATTTCCGTAGGGACCTGTAGGGTTGTGTAAGTGCCCGCAGAAGTCTGTAGGAGTCTGTGGGATTCTGTAAGGTTCCGGAGGGTTCTGCAGGGTTCCGTAGGGACCCGTAGAGTTCCGTAGTGGCTGGTAAAGTTCCGTAGGGCCCTGTGGGGTTCTGTATGGACCTGTAGGGTTCCGTAGGGGCCTGCAGGTTTCCGTAAGTGCCCGCAGGTGTCTGTAGGGTTCCGTAGGGGTCTGTAGGGTTCCGTAGGCACCTGCAGTGTTCTCTAGGAGCCCATAGGGTTTTAGTGAGGTTCCGTTGTGTTGCTAAGGGTCTTGTAGAGTGCTGTCGGGTCCTGGAGTATTCTGTAGGGTTCCAGAGGGCCTTGTAGGGTTCCATCGAAATCTGAAGGGTTCCCTAGGGGCCCGTAGAGTCCCGTAGATTTCCGTAGGGACCTGTAGGGTTATGTAAGTGCCCGCAGGGGTTGGTAGGAGCTTGTAGGGTGCCATATGTTTCCGGAGGGTTGTGTAGGGTTCCGTAGGGGCCTGTGGTGTTCCCTAGGGGCCTGTAGAGTCTCGTACAGTTCCGTAGGGTCCTGTAGGTTTCCATAAGCACCCGCAGAGGTCTGAAGGGGCCCGTACTGTTCCGTAAGGATCCATAGGGTTCCGTAGAGCTTCGTAGGTTCCCTAGAGGCCTCTGGAGTACCGCAGGAGCCAGTAGTGTTCCGTAGGGTCCTCTAGGGTTGAGTAAGTGCCCGCAGGAGTCTGTAGGAATCCGTGGGATTCTGTAAGGTTCTGGAGGGTTCTGCAGGGTTCCGTAGGGGCCCATAGAGTTCCGTAGTGGCTGGTAAAGTTCCCTAGGGCCCTGTACCGTTCCGTAACTGCCTGCAAGGGTCTTTAGGCTTCCGTAGGGGCTGGTAGGGTTCCATAAAGTTCCGTGGGTTCCTGCAGAGTTCTGCAAGTGCCCGCAAGGGCCTGTAGGGGCCCACATTGTTTCTGTCAGGTTCCGTAGAGTTCCGTAGGGGCCATATTTTTCTGTAGTGGCTGGTAGTATTCTGTAGGGGTCTGTAGGGTTCCGTAGGCGCCTGCAGTGTTCTGTAGGAGCCCATAGGGTTTTAGTGAGGTTCCGTTGTGTTGCTAAGGGTCTTGTAGAGTGCTGTCGGGTCCTGGAGTATTCTGTAGGGTTCCAGAGGGCCTCGTAGGGTTCCATCGAAATCTATAGGGTTCCCTAGGGGCCCATAGAGTCCCGTAGATTTCCGTAGGGACCTGTAGGGTTGTGTAAGTGCCCGCAGAAGTCTGTAGGAGTCTGTGGGATTCTGTAAGGTTCCGGAGGGTTCTGCAGGGTTCCGTAGGGACCCGTAGAGTTCCGTAGTGGCTGGTAAAGTTCCGTAGGGCCCTGTGGGGTTCTGTATGGACCTGTAGGGTTCCGTAGGGGCCTGCAGGGTTCCGTAAGTGCCCGCAGGTGTCTGTAGGGTTCCGTAGGGGTCTGTAGGGTTCCGTAGGCACCTGCAGTGTTCTGTAGGAGCCCATAGGGTTTTAGTGAGGTTCCGTTGTGTTGCTAAGGGTCTTGTAGAGTGCTGTCGGGTCCTGGAGTATTCTGTAGGGTTCCAGAGGGCCTTGTAGGGTTCCGTCGAAATCTGAAGGGTTCCCTAGGGGCCCGTAGAGTCCCATAGATTTCCGTAGGGGCCTGTAGGGTTGTGTAAGTGCCCGCAGGGGTTGGTAGGAGCTTGTAGGGTGCCATATGTTTCCGGAGGGTTGTGTAGGGTTCCGTAGGGGCCTGTGGTGTTCCCTAGGGGCCTGTAGAGTCTCGTAGAGTTCCGTAGGGTCCTGTAGGTTTCCATAAGCGCCCGCAGAGGTCTGAAGGGGCCCGTACTGTTCCGTAAGGATCCATAGGGTTCCGTAGAGCTTCGTAGGTTCCCTAGAGGCCTCTGGAGTACCGCAGGAGCCAGTAGTGTTCCGTAGGGTCCTCTAGGGTTGAGTAAGTGCCCGCAGGAGTCTGTAGGAATCCGTGGGATTCTGTAAGGTTCTGCAGGGTTCTGCAGGGTTCCGTAGGGGCCCGTAGAGTTCCGTAGTGGCTGGTAAAGTTCCCTAGGGCCCTGTACCGTTCCGTAACTGCCTGCAAGGGTCTTTAGGCTTCCGTAGGGGCTGGTAGGGTTCCATAAAGTTCCGTGGGTTCCTGCAGAGTTCTGCAAGTGCCCGCAAGGGCCTGTAGGGGCCCACAGTGTTTCTGTCAGGTTCCGTAGAGTTCCGTAGGGGCCATATTTTTCTGTAGTGGCTGGTAGTATTCTGTAGGGGTCTGTAGGGTTCCGTAGGCGCCTGCAGTGTTCTGTAGGAGCCCATAGGGTTTTAGTGAGGTTCCGTTGTGTTGCTAAGGGTCTTGTAGAGTGCTGTCGGGTCCTGGAGTATTCTGTAGGGTTCCAGAGGGCCTCGTAGGGTTCCGTTGAAATCTGAAGGGTTCCCTAGGGGCCCATAGAGTCCCGTAGATTTCCGTAGGGACCTGTAGGGTTGTGTAAGTGCCCGCAGAAGTCTGTAGGAGTCTGTGGGATTCTGTAAGGTTCCGGAGGGTTCTGCAGGGTTCCGTAGGGACCCGTAGAGTTCCGTAGTGGCTGGTAAAGTTCCGTAGGGCCCTGTGGGGTTCTGTATGGACCTGTAGGGTTCCGTAGGGGCCTGCAGGGTTCCGTAAGTGCCCGCAGGTGTCTGTAGGGTTCCGTAGGGGTCTGTAGGGTTCCGTAGGCACCTGCAGTGTTCTGTAGGAGCCCATAGGGTTTTAGTGAGGTTCTGTTGTGTTGCTAAGGGTCTTGTAGAGTGCTGTCGGGTCCTGGAGTATTCTGTAGGGTTCCAGAGGGGCTGGTAGGGTTCCGTCGAAATCTGAAGGGTTCCCTAGGGGCCCGTAGAGTCCCGTAGATTTCCGTAGGGACCTGTAGGGTTATGTAAGTGCCCGCAGGGGTTGGTAGGAGCTTGTAGGGTGCCATATGTTTCCGGAGGGTTGTGTAGGGTTCCGTAGGGGCCTGTGGTGTTCCCTAGGGGCCTGTAGAGTCTCGTACAGTTCCGTAGGGTCCTGTAGGTTTCCATAAGCGCCCGCAGAGGTCTGAAGGGGCCCGTACTGTTCCGTAAGGATCCATAGGGTTCCGTAGAGCTTCGTAGGTTCCCTAGAGGCCTCTGGAGTACGGCAGGAGCCAGTAGTGTTCCGTAGGGTCCTCTAGGGTTGAGTAAGTGCCCGCAGGAGTCTGTAGGAATCCGTGGGATTCTGTAAGGTTCTGGAGGGTTCTGCAGGGTTCCGTAGGGGCCCATAGAGTTCCGTAGTGGCTGGTAAAGTTCCCTAGGGCCCTGTACCGTTCCGTAACTGCCTGCAAGGGTCTTTAGGCTTCCGTAGGGGCTGGTAGGGTTCCATAAAGTTCCGTGGGTTCCTGCAGAGTTCTGCAAGTGCCCGCAAGGGCCTGTAGGGGCCCACATTGTTTCTGTCAGGTTCCGTAGAGTTCCGTAGGGGCCATATTTTTCTGTAGTGGCTGGTAGTATTCTGTAGGGGTCTGTAGGGTTCCGTAGGCGCCTGCAGTGTTCTGTAGGAGCCCATAGGGTTTTAGTGAGGTTCCGTTGTGTTGCTAAGGGTCTTGTAGAGTGCTGTCGGGTCCTGGAGTATTCTGTAGGGTTCCAGAGGGCCTCGTAGGGTTCCATCGAAATCTGAAGGGTTCCCTAGGGGCCCATAGAGTCCCGTAGATTTCCGTAGGGACCTGTAGGGTTGTGTAAGTGCCCGCAGAAGTCTGTAGGAGTCTGTGGGATTCTGTAAGGTTCCGGAGGGTTCTGCAGGGTTCCGTAGGGACCCGTAGAGTTCCGTAGTGGCTGGTAAAGTTCCGTAGGGCCCTGTGGGGTTCTGTATGGACCTGTAGGGTTCCGTAGGGGCCTGCAGGTTTCCGTAAGTGCCCGCAGGTGTCTGTAGGGTTCCGTAGGGGTCTGTAGGGTTCCGTAGGCACCTGCAGTGTTCTGTAGGAGCCCATAGGGTTTTAGTGAGGTTCTGTTGTGTTGCTAAGGGTCTTGTAGAGTGCTGTCGGGTCCTGGAGTATTCTGTAGGGTTCCAGAGGGCCTTGTAGGGTTCCGTCGAAATCTGAAGGGTTCCCTAGGGGCCCGTAGAGTCCCGTAGATTTCCGTAGGGGCCTGTAGGGTTGTGTAAGTGCCCGCAGGGGTTGGTAGGAGCTTGTAGGGTGCCATATGTTTCCGGAGGGTTGTGTAGGGTTCCGTAGGGGCCTGTGGTGTTCCCTAGGGGCCTGTAGAGTCTCGTACAGTTCCGTAGGGTCCTGTAGGTTTCCATAAGCGCCCGCAGAGGTCTGAAGGGGCCCGTACTGTTCCGTAAGGATCCATAGGGTTCCGTAGAGCTTCGTAGGTTCCCTAGAGGCCTCTGGAGTACGGCAGGAGCCAGTAGTGTTCCGTAGGGTCCTCTAGGGTTGAGTAAGTGCCCGCAGGAGTCTGTAGGAATCCGTGGGATTCTGTAAGGTTCCAGAGGGTTCTGCAGGGTTCTGTAGGGGCCCGTAGAGTTCCATAGTGGCTGGTAAAGTTCCCTAGGGCCCTGTACCGTTCCGTAACTGCCTGCAAGGGTCTTTAGGCTTCCGTAGGGGCTGGTAGGGTTCCATAAAGTTCCGTGGGTTCCTGCAGAGTTCTGCAAGTGCCCGCAAGGGCCTGTAGGGGCCCACAGTGTTTCTGTCAGGTTCCGTAGAGTTCCGTAGGGGCCATATTTTTCTGTAGTGGCTGGTAGTATTCTGTAGGGGTCTGTAGGGTTCCGTAGGCGCCTGCAGTGTTCTGTAGGAGCCCATAGGGTTTTAGTGAGGTTCCGTTGTGTTGCTAAGGGTCTTGTAGAGTGCTGTCGGGTCCTGGAGTATTCTGTAGGGTTCCAGAGGGCCTCGTAGGGTTCCATCGAAATCTATAGGGTTCCCTAGGGGCCCATAGAGTCCCGTAGATTTCCGTAGGGACCTGTAGGGTTGTGTAAGTGCCCGCAGAAGTCTGTAGGAGTCTGTGGGATTCTGTAAGGTTCCGGAGGGTTCTGCAGGGTTCCGTAGGGACCCGTAGAGTTCCGTAGTGGCTGGTAAAGTTCCGTAGGGCCCTGTGGGGTTCTGTATGGACCTGTAGGGTTCCGTAGGGGCCTGCAGGGTTCCGTAAGTGCCCGCAGGTGTCTGTAGGGTTCCGTAGGGGTCTGTAGGGTTCCGTAGGCACCTGCAGTGTTCTGTAGGAGCCCATAGGGTTTTAGTGAGGTTCTGTTGTGTTGCTAAGGGTCTTGTAGAGTGCTGTCGGGTCCTGGAGTATTCTGTAGGGTTCCAGAGGGGCTGGTAGGGTTCCGTCGAAATCTGAAGGGTTCCCTAGGGGCCCGTAGAGTCCCGTAGATTTCCGTAGGGACCTGTAGGGTTATGTAAGTGCCCGCAGGGGTTGGTAGGAGCTTGTAGGGTGCCATATGTTTCCGGAGGGTTGTGTAGGGTTCCGTAGGGGCCTGTGGTGTTCCCTAGGGGCCTGTAGAGTCTCGTACAGTTCCGTAGGGTCCTGTAGGTTTCCATAAGCGCCCGCAGAGGTCTGAAGGGGCCCGTACTGTTCCGTAAGGATCCATAGGGTTCCGTAGAGCTTCGTAGGTTCCCTAGAGGCCTCTGGAGTACGGCAGGAGCCAGTAGTGTTCCGTAGGGTCCTCTAGGGTTGAGTAAGTGCCCGCAGGAGTCTGTAGGAATCCGTGGGATTCTGTAAGGTTCTGGAGGGTTCTGCAGGGTTCCGTAGGGGCCCATAGAGTTCCGTAGTGGCTGGTAAAGTTCCCTAGGGCCCTGTACCGTTCCGTAACTGCCTGCAAGGGTCTTTAGGCTTCCGTAGGGGCTGGTAGGGTTCCATAAAGTTCCGTGGGTTCCTGCAGAGTTCTGCAAGTGCCCGCAAGGGCCTGTAGGGGCCCACATTGTTTCTGTCAGGTTCCGTAGAGTTCCGTAGGGGCCATATTTTTCTGTAGTGGCTGGTAGTATTCTGTAGGGGTCTGTAGGGTTCCGTAGGCGCCTGCAGTGTTCTGTAGGAGCCCATAGGGTTTTAGTGAGGTTCCGTTGTGTTGCTAAGGGTCTTGTAGAGTGCTGTCGGGTCCTGGAGTATTCTGTAGGGTTCCAGAGGGCCTCGTAGGGTTCCATCGAAATCTATAGGGTTCCCTAGGGGCCCATAGAGTCCCGTAGATTTCCGTAGGGACCTGTAGGGTTGTGTAAGTGCCCGCAGAAGTCTGTAGGAGTCTGTGGGATTCTGTAAGGTTCCGGAGGGTTCTGCAGGGTTCCGTAGGGACCCGTAGAGTTCCGTAGTGGCTGGTAAAGTTCCGTAGGGCCCTGTGGGGTTCTGTATGGACCTGTAGGGTTCCGTAGGGGCCTGCAGGTTTCCGTAAGTGCCCGCAGGTGTCTGTAGGGTTCCGTAGGGGTCTGTAGGGTTCCGTAGGCACCTGCAGTGTTCTCTAGGAGCCCATAGGGTTTTAGTGAGGTTCCGTTGTGTTGCTAAGGGTCTTGTAGAGTGCTGTCGGGTCCTGGAGTATTCTGTAGGGTTCTAGAGGGCCTTGTAGGGTTCCATCGAAATCTGAAGGGTTCCCTAGGGGCCCGTAGAGTCCCGTAGATTTCCGTAGGGACCTGTAGGGTTATGTAAGTGCCCGCAGGGGTTGGTAGGAGCTTGTAGGGTGCCATATGTTTCCGGAGGGTTGTGTAGGGTTCCGTAGGGGCCTGTGGTGTTCCTAGGGGCCTGTAGAGTCTCGTACAGTTCCGTAGGGTCCTGTAGGTTTCCATAAGCACCCGCAGAGGTCTGAAGGGGCCCGTACTGTTCCGTAAGGATCCATAGGGTTCCGTAGAGCTTCGTAGGTTCCCTAGAGGCCTCTGGAGTACGGCAGGAGCCAGTAGTGTTCCGTAGGGTCCTCTAGGGTTGAGTAAGTGCCCGCAGGAGTCTGTAGGAATCCGTGGGATTCTGTAAGGTTCTGGAGGGTTCTGCAGGGTTCCGTAGGGGCCCATAGAGTTCCGTAGTGGCTGGTAAAGTTCCCTAGGGCCCTGTACCGTTCCGTAACTGCCTGCAAGGGTCTTTAGGCTTCCGTAGGGGCTGGTAGGGTTCCATAAAGTTCCGTGGGTTCCTGCAGAGTTCTGCAAGTGCCCGCAAGGGCCTGTAGGGGCCCACATTGTTTCTGTCAGGTTCCGTAGAGTTCCGTAGGGGCCATATTTTTCTGTAGTGGCTGGTAGTATTCTGTAGGGGTCTGTAGGGTTCCGTAGGCGCCTGCAGTGTTCTGTAGGAGCCCATAGGGTTTTAGTGAGGTTCCGTTGTGTTGCTAAGGGTCTTGTAGAGTGCTGTCGGGTCCTGGAGTATTCTGTAGGGTTCCAGAGGGCCTCGTAGGGTTCCATCGAAATCTGAAGGGTTCCCTAGGGGCCCATAGAGTCCCGTAGATTTCCGTAGGGACCTGTAGGGTTGTGTAAGTGCCCGCAGAAGTCTGTAGGAGTCTGTGGGATTCTGTAAGGTTCCGGAGGGTTCTGCAGGGTTCCGTAGGGACCCGTAGAGTTCCGTAGTGGCTGGTAAAGTTCCGTAGGGCCCTGTGGGGTTCTGTATGGACCTGTAGGGTTCCGTAGGGGCCTGCAGGGTTCCGTAAGTGCCCGCAGGTGTCTGTAGGGTTCCGTAGGGGTCTGTAGGGTTCCGTAGGCACCTGCAGTGTTCTGTAGGAGCCCATAGGGTTTTAGTGAGGTTCCGTTGTGTTGCTAAGGGTCTTGTAGAGTGCTGTCGGGTCCTGGAGTATTCTGTAGGGTTCCAGAGGGCCTTGTAGGGTTCCGTCGAAATCTGAAGGGTTCCCTAGGGGCCCGTAGAGTCCCATAGATTTCCGTAGGGGCCTGTAGGGTTGTGTAAGTGCCCGCAGGGGTTGGTAGGAGCTTGTAGGGTGCCATATGTTTCCGGAGGGTTGTGTAGGGTTCCGTAGGGGCCTGTGGTGTTCCCTAGGGGCCTGTAGAGTCTCGTACAGTTCCGTAGGGTCCTGTAGGTTTCCATAAGCGCCCGCAGAGGTCTGAAGGGGCCCGTACTGTTCCGTAAGGATCCATAGGGTTCCGTAGAGCTTCGTAGGTTCCCTAGAGGCCTCTGGAGTACGGCAGGAGCCAGTAGTGTTCCGTAGGGTCCTCTAGGATTGAGTAAGTGCCCGCAGGAGTCTGTAGGAATCCGTGGGATTCTGTAAGGTTCTGGAGGGTTCTGCAGGGTTCCGTAGGGGCCCATAGAGTTCCGTAGTGGCTGGTAAAGTTCCCTAGGGCCCTGTACCGTTCCGTAACTGCCTGCAAGGGTCTTTAGGCTTCCGTAGGGGCTGGTAGGGTTCCATAAAGTTCCGTGGGTTCCTGCAGAGTTCTGCAAGTGCCCGCAAGGGCCTGTAGGGGCCCACATTGTTTCTGTCAGGTTCCGTAGAGTTCCGTAGGGGCCATATTTTTCTGTAGTGGCTGGTAGTATTCTGTAGGGGTCTGTAGGGTTCCGTAGGCGCCTGCAGTGTTCTGTAGGAGCCCATAGGGTTTTAGTGAGGTTCCGTTGTGTTGCTAAGGGTCTTGTAGAGTGCTGTCGGGTCCTGGAGTATTCTGTAGGGTTCCAGAGGGCCTCGTAGGGTTCCATCGAAATCTATAGGGTTCCCTAGGGGCCCATAGAGTCCCGTAGATTTCCGTAGGGACCTGTAGGGTTGTGTAAGTGCCCGCAGAAGTCTGTAGGAGTCTGTGGGATTCTGTAAGGTTCCGGAGGGTTCTGCAGGGTTCCGTAGGGACCCGTAGAGTTCCGTAGTGGCTGGTAAAGTTCCGTAGGGCCCTGTGGGGTTCTGTATGGACCTGTAGGGTTCCGTAGGGGCCTGCAGGGTTCCGTAAGTGCCCGCAGGTGTCTGTAGGGTTCCGTAGGGGTCTGTAGGGTTCCGTAGGCACCTGCAGTGTTCTGTAGGAGCCCATAGGGTTTTAGTGAGGTTCCGTTGTGTTGCTAAGGGTCTTGTAGAGTGCTGTCGGGTCCTGGAGTATTCTGTAGGGTTTCCAGAGGGCCTTGTAGGGTTCCGTCGAAATCTGAAGGGTTCCCTAGGGGCCCGTAGAGTCCCATAGATTTCCGTAGGGGCCTGTAGGGTTGTGTAAGTGCCCGCAGGGGTTGGTAGGAGCTTGTAGGGTGCCATATGTTTCCGGAGGGTTGTGTAGGGTTCCGTAGGGGCCTGTGGTGTTCCCTAGGGGCCTGTAGAGTCTCGTACAGTTCCGTAGGGTCCTGTAGGTTTCCATAAGCGCCCGCAGAGGTCTGAAGGGGCCCGTACTGTTCCGTAAGGATCCATAGGGTTCCGTAGAGCTTCGTAGGTTCCCTAGAGGCCTCTGGAGTACCGCAGGAGCCAGTAGTGTTCCGTAGGGTCCTCTAGGGTTGAGTAAGTGCCCGCAGGAGTCTGTAGGAATCCGTGGGATTCTGTAAGGTTCTGCAGGGTTCTGCAGGGTTCCGTAGGGGCCCGTAGAGTTCCGTAGTGGCTGGTAAAGTTCCCTAGGGCCCTGTACCGTTCCGTAACTGCCTGCAAGGGTCTTTAGGCTTCCGTAGGGGCTGGTAGGGTTCCATAAAGTTCCGTGGGTTCCTGCAGAGTTCTGCAAGTGCCCGCAAGGGCCTGTAGGGGCCCACAGTGTTTCTGTCAGGTTCCGTAGAGTTCCGTAGGGGCCATATTTTTCTGTAGTGGCTGGTAGTATTCTGTAGGGGTCTGTAGGGTTCCGTAGGCGCCTGCAGTGTTCTGTAGGAGCCCATAGGGTTTTAGTGAGGTTCCGTTGTGTTGCTAAGGGTCTTGTAGAGTGCTGTCGGGTCCTGGAGTATTCTGTAGGGTTCCAGAGGGCCTCGTAGGGTTCCGTTGAAATCTGAAGGGTTCCCTAGGGGCCCATAGAGTCCCGTAGATTTCCGTAGGGACCTGTAGGGTTGTGTAAGTGCCCGCAGAAGTCTGTAGGAGTCTGTGGGATTCTGTAAGGTTCCGGAGGGTTCTGCAGGGTTCCGTAGGGACCCGTAGAGTTCCGTAGTGGCTGGTAAAGTTCCGTAGGGCCCTGTGGGGTTCTGTATGGACCTGTAGGGTTCCGTAGGGGCCTGCAGTTTTCCGTAAGTGCCCGCAGGTGTCTGTAGGGTTCCGTAGGGGTCTGTAGGGTTCCGTAGGCACCTGCAGTGTTCTGTAGGAGCCCATAGGGTTTTAGTGAGGTTCCGTTGTGTTGCTAAGGGTCTTGTAGAGTGCTGTCGGGTCCTGGAGTATTCTGTAGGGTTCCAGAGGGCCTCGTAGGGTTCCATCGAAATCTATAGGGTACCCTAGGGGCCCATAGAGTCCCGTAGATTTCCGTAGGGACCTGTAGGGTTGTGTAAGTGCCCGCAGAAGTCTGTAGGAGTCTGTGGGATTCTGTAAGGTTCCGGAGGGTTCTGCAGGGTTCCGTAGGGACCCGTAGAGTTCCGTAGTGGCTGGTAAAGTTCCGTAGGGCCCTGTGGGGTTCTGTATGGACCTGTAGGGTTCCGTAGGGGCCTACAGGGTTCCGTAAGTGCCCGCAGGTGTCTGTAGGGTTCCGTAGGGGTCTGTAGGGTTCCGTAGGCACCTGCAGTGTTCTGTAGGAGCCCATAGGGTTTTAGTGAGGTTCCGTTGTGTTGCTAAGGGTCTTGTAGAGTGCTGTCGGGTCCTGGAGTATTCTGTAGGGTTCCAGAGGGGCTGGTAGGGTTCCGTTGAAATCTGAAGGGTTCCCTAGGGGCCCGTAGAGTCCCGTAGATTTCCGTAGGGACCTGTAGGGTTATGTAAGTGCCCGCAGGGGTTGGTAGGAGCTTGTAGGGTGCCATATGTTTCCGGAGGGTTGTGTAGGGTTCCGTAGGGGCCTGTGGTGTTCCCTAGGGGCCTGTAGAGTCTCGTACAGTTCCGTAGGGTCCTGTAGGTTTCCATAAGCACCCGCAGAGGTCTGAAGGGGCCCGTACTGTTCCGTAAGGATCCATAGGGTTCCGTAGAGCTTCGTAGGTTCCCTAGAGGCCTCTGGAGTACGGCAGGAGCCAGTAGTGTTCCGTAGGGTCCTCTAGGGTTGAGTAAGTGCCCGCAGGAGTCTGTAGGAATCCGTGGGATTCTGTAAGGTTCTGGAGGGTTCTGCAGGGTTCCGTAGGGGCCCATAGAGTTCCGTAGTGGCTGGTAAAGTTCCCTAGGGCCCTGTACCGTTCCGTAACTGCCTGCAAGGGTCTTTAGGCTTCCGTAGGGGCTGGTAGGGTTCCATAAAGTTCCGTGGGTTCCTGCAGAGTTCTGCAAGTGCCCGCAAGGGCCTGTAGGGGCCCACAGTGTTTCTGTCAGGTTCCGTAGAGTTCCGTAGGGGCCATATTTTTCTGTAGTGGCTGGTAGTATTCTGTAGGGGTCTGTAGGGTTCCGTAGGCGCCTGCAGTGTTCTGTAGGAGCCCATAGGGTTTTAGTGAGGTTCCGTTGTGTTGCTAAGGGTCTTGTAGAGTGCTGTCGGGTCCTGGAGTATTCTGTAGGGTTCCAGAGGGCCTCGTAGGGTTCCATCGAAATCTATAGGGTTCCCTAGGGGCCCATAGAGTCCCGTAGATTTCCGTAGGGACCTGTAGGGTTGTGTAAGTGCCCGCAGAAGTCTGTAGGAGTCTGTGGGATTCTGTAAGGTTCCGGAGGGTTCTGCAGGGTTCCGTAGGGACCCGTAGAGTTCCGTAGTGGCTGGTAAAGTTCCGTAGGGCCCTGTGGGGTTCTGTATGGACCTGTAGGGTTCCGTAGGGGCCTGCAGGGTTCCGTAAGTGCCCGCAGGTGTCTGTAGGGTTCCGTAGGGGTCTGTAGGGTTCCGTAGGCACCTGCAGTGTTCTGTAGGAGCCCATAGGGTTTTAGTGAGGTTCTGTTGTGTTGCTAAGGGTCTTGTAGAGTGCTGTCGGGTCCTGGAGTATTCTGTAGGGTTCCAGAGGGGCTGGTAGGGTTCCGTCGAAATCTGAAGGGTTCCCTAGGGGCCCGTAGAGTCCCGTAGATTTCCGTAGGGACCTGTAGGGTTATGTAAGTGCCCGCAGGGGTTGGTAGGAGCTTGTAGGGTGCCATATGTTTCCGGAGGGTTGTGTAGGGTTCCGTAGGGGCCTGTGGTGTTCCCTAGGGGCCTGTAGAGTCTCGTAGAGTTCCGTAGGGTCCTGTAGGTTTCCATAAGCACCCGCAGAGGTCTGAAGGGGCCCGTACTGTTCCGTAAGGATCCATAGGGTTCCGTAGAGCTTCGTAGGTTCCCTAGAGGCCTCTGGAGTACGGCAGGAGCCAGTAGTGTTCCGTAGGGTCCTCTAGGGTTGAGTAAGTGCCCGCAGGAGTCTGTAGGAATCCGTGGGATTCTGTAAGGTTCTGGAGGGTTCTGCAGGGTTCCGTAGGGGCCCATAGAGTTCCGTAGTGGCTGGTAAAGTTCCCTAGGGCCCTGTACCGTTCCGTAACTGCCTGCAAGGGTCTTTAGGCTTCCGTAGGGGCTGGTAGGGTTCCATAAAGTTCCGTGGGTTCCTGCAGAGTTCTGCAAGTGCCCGCAAGGGCCTGTAGGGGCCCACATTGTTTCTGTCAGGTTCCGTAGAGTTCCGTAGGGGCCATATTTTTCTGTAGTGGCTGGTAGTATTCTGTAGGGGTCTGTAGGGTTCCGTAGGCGCCTGCAGTGTTCTGTAGGAGCCCATAGGGTTTTAGTGAGGTTCCGTTGTGTTGCTAAGGGTCTTGTAGAGTGCTGTCGGGTCCTGGAGTATTCTGTAGGGTTCCAGAGGGCCTCGTAGGGTTCCATCGAAATCTGAAGGGTTCCCTAGGGGCCCATAGAGTCCCGTAGATTTCCGTAGGGACCTGTAGGGTTGTGTAAGTGCCCGCAGAAGTCTGTAGGAGTCTGTGGGATTCTGTAAGGTTCCGGAGGGTTCTGCAGGGTTCCGTAGGGACCCGTAGAGTTCCGTAGTGGCTGGTAAAGTTCCGTAGGGCCCTGTGGGGTTCTGTATGGACCTGTAGGGTTCCGTAGGGGCCTGCAGGGTTCCGTAAGTGCCCGCAAGTGTCTGTAGGGTTCCGTAGGGGTCTGTAGGGTTCCGTAGGCACCTGCAGTGTTCTGTAGGAGCCCATAGGGTTTTAGTGAGGTTCCGTTGTGTTGCTAAGGGTCTTGTAGAGTGCTGTCGGGTCCTGGAGTATTCTGTAGGGTTCCAGAGGGCCTTGTAGGGTTCCGTCGAAATCTGAAGGGTTCCCTAGGGGCCCGTAGAGTCCCATAGATTTCCGTAGGGGCCTGTAGGGTTGTGTAAGTGCCCGCAGGGGTTGGTAGGAGCTTGTAGGGTGCCATATGTTTCCGGAGGGTTGTGTAGGGTTCCGTAGGGGCCTGTGGTGTTCCCTAGGGGCCTGTAGAGTCTCGTACAGTTCCGTAGGGTCCTGTAGGTTTCCATAAGCGCCCGCAGAGGTCTGAAGGGGCCCGTACTGTTCCGTAAGGATCCATAGGGTTCCGTAGAGCTTCGTAGGTTCCCTAGAGGCCTCTGGAGTACGGCAGGAGCCAGTAGTGTTCCGTAGGGTCCTCTAGGGTTGAGTAAGTGCCCGCAGGAGTCTGTAGGAATCCGTGGGATTCTGTAAGGTTCTGGAGGGTTCTGCAGGGTTCCGTAGGGGCCCATAGAGTTCCGTAGTGGCTGGTAAAGTTCCCTAGGGCCCTGTACCGTTCCGTAACTGCCTGCAAGGGTCTTTAGGCTTCCGTAGGGGCTGGTAGGGTTCCATAAAGTTCCGTGGGTTCCTGCAGAGTTCTGCAAGTGCCCGCAAGGGCCTGTAGGGGCCCACATTGTTTCTGTCAGGTTCCGTAGAGTTCCGTAGGGGCCATATTTTTCTGTAGTGGCTGGTAGTATTCTGTAGGGGTCTGTAGGGTTCCGTAGGCGCCTGCAGTGTTCTGTAGGAGCCCATAGGGTTTTAGTGAGGTTCCGTTGTGTTGCTAAGGGTCTTGTAGAGTGCTGTCGGGTCCTGGAGTATTCTGTAGGGTTCCAGAGGGCCTCGTAGGGTTCCATCGAAATCTGAAGGGTTCCCTAGGGGCCCATAGAGTCCCGTAGATTTCCGTAGGGACCTGTAGGGTTGTGTAAGTGCCCGCAGAAGTCTGTAGGAGTCTGTGGGATTCTGTAAGGTTCCGGAGGGTTCTGCAGGGTTCCGTAGGGACCCGTAGAGTTCCGTAGTGGCTGGTAAAGTTCCGTAGGGCCCTGTGGGGTTCTGTATGGACCTGTAGGGTTCCGTAGGGGTCTGTAGGGTTCCGTAGGCACCTGCAGTGTTCTGTAGGAGCCCATAGGGTTTTAGTGAGGTTCCGTTGTGTTGCTAAGGGTCTTGTAGAGTGCTGTCGGGTCCTGGAGTATTCTGTAGGGTTCCAGAGGGCCTTGTAGGGTTCCGTCGAAATCTGAAGGGTTCCCTAGGGGCCCGTAGAGTCCCATAGATTTCCGTAGGGGCCTGTAGGGTTGTGTAAGTGCCCGCAGGGGTTGGTAGGAGCTTGTAGGGTGCCATATGTTTCCGGAGGGTTGTGTAGGGTTCCGTAGGGGCCTGTGGTGTTCCCTAGGGGCCTGTAGAGTCTCGTACAGTTCCGTAGGGTCCTGTAGGTTTCCATAAGCGCCCGCAGAGGTCTGAAGGGGCCCGTACTGTTCCGTAAGGATCCATAGGGTTCTGTAGAGCTTCGTAGGTTCCCTAGAGGCCTCTGGAGTACCGCAGGAGCCAGTAGTGTTCCGTAGGGTCCTCTAGGGTTGAGTAAGTGCCCGCAGGAGTCTGTAGGAATCCGTGGGATTCTGTAAGGTTCTGGAGGGTTCTGCAGGGTTCCGTAGGGGCCCATAGAGTTCCGTAGTGGCTGGTAAAGTTCCCTAGGGCCCTGTACCGTTCCGTAACTGCCTGCAAGGGTCTTTAGGCTTCCGTAGGGGCTGGTAGGGTTCCATAAAGTTCCGTGGGTTCCTGCAGAGTTCTGCAAGTGCCCGCAAGGGCCTGTAGGGGCCCACATTGTTTCTGTCAGGTTCCGTAGAGTTCCGTAGGGGCCATATTTTTCTGTAGTGGCTGGTAGTATTCTGTAGGGGTCTGTAGGGTTCCGTAGGCGCCTGCAGTGTTCTGTAGGAGCCCATAGGGTTTTAGTGAGGTTCCGTTGTGTTGCTAAGGGTCTTGTAGAGTGCTGTCGGGTCCTGGAGTATTCTGTAGGGTTCCAGAGGGCCTCGTAGGGTTCCATCGAAATCTATAGGGTTCCCTAGGGGCCCATAGAGTCCCGTAGATTTCCGTAGGGACCTGTAGGGTTGTGTAAGTGCCCGCAGAAGTCTGTAGGAGTCTGTGGGATTCTGTAAGGTTCCGGAGGGTTCTGCAGGGTTCCGTAGGGACCCGTAGAGTTCCGTAGTGGCTGGTAAAGTTCCGTAGGGCCCTGTGGGGTTCTGTATGGACCTGTAGGGTTCCGTAGGGGCCTGCAGGGTTCCGTAAGTGCCCGCAGGTGTCTGTAGGGTTCCGTAGGGGTCTGTAGGGTTCCGTAGGCACCTGCAGTGTTCTGTAGGAGCCCATAGGGTTTTAGTGAGGTTCCGTTGTGTTGCTAAGGGTCTTGTAGAGTGCTGTCGGGTCCTGGAGTATTCTGTAGGGTTCCAGAGGGCCTTGTAGGGTTCCGTCGAAATCTGAAGGGTTCCCTAGGGGCCCGTAGAGTCCCATAGATTTCCGTAGGGGCCTGTAGGGTTGTGTAAGTGCCCGCAGGGGTTGGTAGGAGCTTGTAGGGTGCCATATGTTTCCGGAGGGTTGTGTAGGGTTCCGTAGGGGCCTGTGGTGTTCCCTAGGGGCCTGTAGAGTCTCGTAGAGTTCCGTAGGGTCCTGTAGGTTTCCATAAGCGCCCGCAGAGGTCTGAAGGGGCCCGTACTGTTCCGTAAGGATCCATAGGGTTCCGTAGAGCTTCGTAGGTTCCCTAGAGGCCTCTGGAGTACCGCAGGAGCCAGTAGTGTTCCGTAGGGTCCTCTAGGGTTGAGTAAGTGCCCGCAGGAGTCTGTAGGAATCCGTGGGATTCTGTAAGGTTCTGCAGGGTTCTGCAGGGTTCCGTAGGGGCCCATAGAGTTCCGTAGTGGCTGGTAAAGTTCCCTAGGGCCCTGTACCGTTCCGTAACTGCCTGCAAGGGTCTTTAGGCTTCCGTAGGGGCTGGTAGGGTTCCATAAAGTTCCGTGGGTTCCTGCAGAGTTCTGCAAGTGCCCGCAAGGGCCTGTAGGGGCCCACAGTGTTTCTGTCAGGTTCCGTAGAGTTCCGTAGGGGCCATATTTTTCTGTAGTGGCTGGTAGTATTCTGTAGGGGTCTGTAGGGTTCCGTAGGCGCCTGCAGTGTTCAGTAGGAGCCCATAGGGTTTTAGTGAGGTTCCGTTGTGTTGCTAAGGGTCTTGTAGAGTGCTGTCGGGTCCTGGAGTATTCTGTAGGGTTCCAGAGGGCCTCGTAGGGTTCCGTTGAAATCTGAAGGGTTCCCTAGGGGCCCATAGAGTCCCGTAGATTTCCGTAGGGACCTGTAGGGTTGTGTAAGTGCCCGCAGAAGTCTGTAGGAGTCTGTGGGATTCTGTAAGGTTCCGGAGGGTTCTGCAGGGTTCCGTAGGGACCCGTAGAGTTCCGTAGTGGCTGGTAAAGTTCCGTAGGGCCCTGTGGGGTTCTGTATGGACCTGTAGGGTTCCGTAGGGGCCTGCAGTTTTCCGTAAGTGCCCGCAGGTGTCTGTAGGGTTCCGTAGGGGTCTGTAGGGTTCCGTAGGCACCTGCAGTGTTCTGTAGGAGCCCATAGGGTTTTAGTGAGGTTCCGTTGTGTTGCTAAGGGTCTTGTAGAGTGCTGTCGGGTCCTGGAGTATTCTGTAGGGTTCCAGAGGGCCTTGTAGGGTTCCATCGAAATCTGAAGGGTTCCCTAGGGGCCCGTAGAGTCCCGTAGATTTCCGTAGGGGCCTGTAGGGTTGTGTAAGTGCCCGCAGGGGTTGGTAGGAGCTTGTAGGGTGCCATATGTTTCCGGAGGGTTGTGTAGGGTTCCGTAGGGGCCTGTGGTGTTCCCTAGGGGCCTGTAGAGTCTCGTACAGTTCCGTAGGGTCCTGTAGGTTTCCATAAGCGCCCGCAGAGGTCTGAAGGGGCCCGTACTGTTCCGTAAGGATCCATAGGGTTCCGTAGAGCTTCGTAGGTTCCCTAGAGGCCTCTGGAGTACCGCAGGAGCCAGTAGTGTTCTGTAGGGGCCCGTAGGGTTCCTTCCATAGGAGCTGGCAGTGTTCCGTAGGGTCCTCTAGGGTTGAGTAAGTGCCCGCAGGAGTCTGTAGGAATCCGTGGGATTCTGTAAGGTTCTGGAGGGTTCTGCAGGGTTCCGTAGGGGCCCCTAGAGTTCCGTAGTGGCTGGTAAAGTTCCCTAGGGCCCTGTACCGTTCCGTAACTGCCTGCAAGGGTCTTTAGGCTTCCGTAGGGGCCGGTAGGGTTCCATAAAGTTCCGTGGGTTCCTGCAGAGTTCTGCAAGTGCCCGCAAGGGCCTGTAGGGGCCCACAGTGTTTCTGTCAGGTTCCGTAGAGTTCTGTAGGGGCCATATTTTTCTGTAGTGGCTGGTAGTATTCTGTAGGGGTCTGTAGGGTTCCGTAGGCGCCTGCAGTGTTCTGTAGGAGCCCATAGGGTTTTAGTGAGGTTCCGTTGTGTTGCTAAGGGTCTTGTAGAGTGCTGTCGGGTCCTGGAGTATTCTGTAGGGTTCCAGAGGGCCTCGTAGGGTTCCATCGAAATCTGAAGGGTTCCCTAGGGGCCCATAGAGTCCCGTAGATTTCCGTAGGGACCTGTAGGGTTGTGTAAGTGCCCGCAGAAGTCTGTAGGAGTCTGTGGGATTCTGTAAGGTTCCGGAGGGTTCTGCAGGGTTCCGTAGGGACCCGTAGAGTTCCGTAGTGGCTGGTAAAGTTCCGTAGGGCCCTGTGGGGTTCTGTATGGACCTGTAGGGTTCCGTAGGGGCCTGCAGGGTTCCGTAAGTGCCCGCAGGTGTCTGTAGGGTTCCGTAGGGGTCTGTAGGGTTCCGTAGGCACCTGCAGTGTTCTGTAGGAGCCCATAGGGTTTTAGTGAGGTTCCGTTGTGTTGCTAAGGGTCTTGTAGAGTGCTGTCGGGTCCTGGAGTATTCTGTAGGGTTCCAGAGGGCCTCGTAGGGTTCCATCGAAATCTGAAGGGTTCCCTAGGGGCCCGTAGAGTCCCGTAGATTTCCGTAGGGGCCTGTAGGGTTGTATAAGTGCCCGCAGGGGTTGGTAGGAGCTTGTAGGGTGCCATATGTTTCCAGAGGGTTGTGTAGGGTTCCGTAGGGGCCTGTGGTGTTCCCTAGGGGCCTGTAGAGTCTCGTACAGTTCCGTAGGGTCCTGTAGGTTTCCATAAGCGCCCGCAGAGGTCTGAAGGGGCCCGTACTGTTCCGTAAGGATCCATAGGGTTCCGTAGAGCTTCGTAGGTTCCCTAGAGGCCTCTGGAGTACCGCAGGAGCCAGTAGTGTTCTGTAGGGGCCCGTAGGGTTCCTTCCATAGGAGCTGGCAGTGTTCCGTAGGGTCCTCTAGGGTTGAGTAAGTGCCCGCAGGAGTCTGTAGGAATCCGTGGGATTCTGTAAGGTTCTGGAGGGTTCTGCAGGGTTCCGTAGGGGCTCTTGAGTTCCGTAGTGGCTGGTAAAGTTCCCTAGGGCCCTGTACCGTTCCGTAACTGCCTGCAAGGGTCTTTAGGCTTCCGTAGGGGCCGGTAGGGTTCCATAAAGTTCCGTGGGTTCCTGCAGAGTTCTGCAAGTGCCCGCAAGGGCCTGTAGGGGCCCACAGTGTTTCTGTCAGGTTCCGTAGAGTTCTGTAGGGGCCATATTTTTCTGTAGTGGCTGGTAGTATTCTGTAGGGGTCTGTAGGGTTCCGTAGGCGCCTGCAGTGTTCTGTAGGAGCCCATAGGGTTTTAGTGAGGTTCCGTTGTGTTGCTAAGGGTCTTGTAGAGTGCTGTCGGGTCCTGGAGTATTCTGTAGGGTTCCAGAGGGCCTTGTAGGGTTCCGTCGAAATCTGAAGGGTTCCCTAGGGGCCCGTAGAGTCCCATAGATTTCCGTAGGGGCCTGTAGGGTTGTGTAAGTGCCCGCAGGGGTTGGTAGGAGCTTGTAGGGTGCCATATGTTTCCGGAGGGTTGTGTAGGGTTCCGTAGGGGCCTGTGGTGTTCCCTAGGGGCCTGTAGAGTCTCGTACAGTTCCGTAGGGTCCTGTAGGTTTCCATAAGCGCCCGCAGAGGTCTGAAGGGGCCCGTACTGTTCCGTAAGGATCCATAGGGTTCCGTAGAGCTTCGTAGGTTCCCTAGAGGCCTCTGGAGTACGGCAGGAGCCAGTAGTGTTCCGTAGGGTCCTCTAGGGTTGAGTAAGTGCCCGCAGGAGTCTGTAGGAATCCGTGGGATTCTGTAAGGTTCTGGAGGGTTCTGCAGGGTTCCGTAGGGGCCCATAGAGTTCCGTAGTGGCTGGTAAAGTTCCCTAGGGCCCTGTACCGTTCCGTAACTGCCTGCAAGGGTCTTTAGGCTTCCGTAGGGGCTGGTAGGGTTCCATAAAGTTCCGTGGGTTCCTGCAGAGTTCTGCAAGTGCCCGCAAGGGCCTGTAGGGGCCCACATTGTTTCTGTCAGGTTCCGTAGAGTTCCGTAGGGGCCATATTTTTCTGTAGTGGCTGGTAGTATTCTGTAGGGGTCTGTAGGGTTCCGTAGGCGCCTGCAGTGTTCTGTAGGAGCCCATAGGGTTTTAGTGAGGTTCCGTTGTGTTGCTAAGGGTCTTGTAGAGTGCTGTCGGGTCCTGGAGTATTCTGTAGGGTTCCAGAGGGCCTCGTAGGGTTCCATCGAAATCTATAGGGTTCCCTAGGGGCCCATAGAGTCCCGTAGATTTCCGTAGGGACCTGTAGGGTTGTGTAAGTGCCCGCAGAAGTCTGTAGGAGTCTGTGGGATTCTGTAAGGTTCCGGAGGGTTCTGCAGGGTTCCGTAGGGACCCGTAGAGTTCCGTAGTGGCTGGTAAAGTTCCGTAGGGCCCTGTGGGGTTCTGTATGGACCTGTAGGGTTCCGTAGGGGCCTGCAGGGTTCCGTAAGTGCCCGCAGGTGTCTGTAGGGTTCCGTAGGGGTCTGTAGGGTTCCGTAGGCACCTGCAGTGTTCTGTAGGAGCCCATAGGGTTTTAGTGAGGTTCCGTTGTGTTGCTAAGGGTCTTGTAGAGTGCTGTCGGGTCCTGGAGTATTCTGTAGGGTTCCAGAGGGCCTTGTAGGGTTCCGTCGAAATCTGAAGGGTTCCCTAGGGGCCCGTAGAGTCCCATAGATTTCCGTAGGGGCCTGTAGGGTTGTGTAAGTGCCCGCAGGGGTTGGTAGGAGCTTGTAGGGTGCCATATGTTTCCGGAGGGTTGTGTAGGGTTCCGTAGGGGCCTGTGGTGTTCCCTAGGGGCCTGTAGAGTCTCGTAGAGTTCCGTAGGGTCCTGTAGGTTTCCATAAGCGCCCGCAGAGGTCTGAAGGGGCCCGTACTGTTCCGTAAGGATCCATAGGGTTCCGTAGAGCTTCGTAGGTTCCCTAGAGGCCTCTGGAGTACCGCAGGAGCCAGTAGTGTTCCGTAGGGTCCTCTAGGGTTGAGTAAGTGCCCGCAGGAGTCTGTAGGAATCCGTGGGATTCTGTAAGGTTCTGCAGGGTTCTGCAGGGTTCCGTAGGGGCCCATAGAGTTCCGTAGTGGCTGGTAAAGTTCCCTAGGGCCCTGTACCGTTCCGTAACTGCCTGCAAGGGTCTTTAGGCTTCCGTAGGGGCTGGTAGGGTTCCATAAAGTTCCGTGGGTTCCTGCAGAGTTCTGCAAGTGCCCGCAAGGGCCTGTAGGGGCCCACAGTGTTTCTGTCAGGTTCCGTAGAGTTCCGTAGGGGCCATATTTTTCTGTAGTGGCTGGTAGTATTCTGTAGGGGTCTGTAGGGTTCCGTAGGCGCCTGCAGTGTTCAGTAGGAGCCCATAGGGTTTTAGTGAGGTTCCGTTGTGTTGCTAAGGGTCTTGTAGAGTGCTGTCGGGTCCTGGAGTATTCTGTAGGGTTCCAGAGGGCCTCGTAGGGTTCCGTTGAAATCTGAAGGGTTCCCTAGGGGCCCATAGAGTCCCGTAGATTTCCGTAGGGACCTGTAGGGTTGTGTAAGTGCCCGCAGAAGTCTGTAGGAGTCTGTGGGATTCTGTAAGGTTCCGGAGGGTTCTGCAGGGTTCCGTAGGGACCCGTAGAGTTCCGTAGTGGCTGGTAAAGTTCCGTAGGGCCCTGTGGGGTTCTGTATGGACCTGTAGGGTTCCGTAGGGGCCTGCAGTTTTCCGTAAGTGCCCGCAGGTGTCTGTAGGGTTCCGTAGGGGTCTGTAGGGTTCCGTAGGCACCTGCAGTGTTCTGTAGGAGCCCATAGGGTTTTAGTGAGGTTCCGTTGTGTTGCTAAGGGTCTTGTAGAGTGCTGTCGGGTCCTGGAGTATTTTGTAGGGTTCCAGAGGGCCTTGTAGGGTTCCATCGAAATCTGAAGGGTTCCCTAGGGGCCCGTAGAGTCCCGTAGATTTCCGTAGGGGCCTGTAGGGTTGTGTAAGTGCCCGCAGGGGTTGGTAGGAGCTTGTAGGGTGCCATATGTTTCCGGAGGGTTGTGTAGGGTTCCGTAGGGGCCTGTGGTGTTCCCTAGGGGCCTGTAGAGTCTCGTACAGTTCCGTAGGGTCCTGTAGGTTTCCATAAGCGCCCGCAGAGGTCTGAAGGGGCCCGTACTGTTCCGTAAGGATCCATAGGGTTCCGTAGAGCTTCGTAGGTTCCCTAGAGGCCTCTGGAGTACCGCAGGAGCCAGTAGTGTTCTGTAGGGGCCCGTAGGGTTCCTTCCATAGGAGCTGGCAGTGTTCCGTAGGGTCCTCTAGGGTTGAGTAAGTGCCCGCAGGAGTCTGTAGGAATCCGTGGGATTCTGTAAGGTTCTGGAGGGTTCTGCAGGGTTCCGTAGGGGCCCCTAGAGTTCCGTAGTGGCTGGTAAAGTTCCCTAGGGCCCTGTACCGTTCCGTAACTGCCTGCAAGGGTCTTTAGGCTTCCGTAGGGGCCGGTAGGGTTCCATAAAGTTCCGTGGGTTCCTGCAGAGTTCTGCAAGTGCCCGCAAGGGCCTGTAGGGGCCCACAGTGTTTCTGTCAGGTTCCGTAGAGTTCTGTAGGGGCCATATTTTTCTGTAGTGGCTGGTAGTATTCTGTAGGGGTCTGTAGGGTTCCGTAGGCGCCTGCAGTGTTCTGTAGGAGCCCATAGGGTTTTAGTGAGGTTCCGTTGTGTTGCTAAGGGTCTTGTAGAGTGCTGTCGGGTCCTGGAGTATTCTGTAGGGTTCCAGAGGGCCTCGTAGGGTTCCATCGAAATCTATAGGGTTCCCTAGGGGCCCATAGAGTCCCGTAGATTTCCGTAGGGACCTGTAGGAATGTGTAAGTGCCCGCAGAAGTCTGTAGGAGTCTGTGGGATTCTGTAAGGTTCCGGAGGGTTCTGCAGGGTTCCGTAGGGACCCGTAGAGTTCCGTAGTGGCTGGTAAAGTTCCGTAGGGCCCTGTGGGGTTCTGTATGGACCTGTAGGGTTCCGTAGGGGCCTGCAGGGTTCCGTAAGTGCCCGCAGGTGTCTGTAGGGTTCCGTAGGGGTCTGTAGGGTTCCGTAGGCACCTGCAGTGTTCTGTAGGAGCCCATAGGGTTTTAGTGAGGTTCCGTTGTGTTGCTAAGGGTCTTGTAGAGTGCTGTCGGGTCCTGGAGTATTCTGTAGGGTTCCAGAGGGCCTCGTAGGGTTCCGTCGAAATCTGAAGGGTTCCCTAGGGGCCCGTAGAGTCCCGTAGATTTCCGTAGGGGCCTGTAGGGTTGTATAAGTGCCCGCAGGGGTTGGTAGGAGCTTGTAGGGTGCCATATGTTTCCAGAGGGTTGTGTAGGGTTCCGTAGGGGCCTGTGGTGTTCCCTAGGGGCCTGTAGAGTCTCGTACAGTTCCGTAGGGTCCTGTAGGTTTCCATAAGCGCCCGCAGAGGTCTGAAGGGGCCCGTACTGTTCCGTAAGGATCCATAGGGTTCCGTAGAGCTTCGTAGGTTCCCTAGAGGCCTCTGGAGTACCGCAGGAGCCAGTAGTGTTCTGTAGGGGCCCGTAGGGTTCCTTCCATAGGAGCTGGCAGTGTTCCGTAGGGTCCTCTAGGGTTGAGTAAGTGCCCGCAGGAGTCTGTAGGAATCCGTGGGATTCTGTAAGGTTCTGGAGGGTTCTGCAGGGTTCCGTAGGGGCTCTTGAGTTCCGTAGTGGCTGGTAAAGTTCCCTAGGGCCCTGTACCGTTCCGTAACTGCCTGCAAGGGTCTTTAGGCTTCCGTAGGGGCCGGTAGGGTTCCATAAAGTTCCGTGGGTTCCTGCAGAGTTCTGCAAGTGCCCGCAAGGGCCTGTAGGGGCCCACAGTGTTTCTGTCAGGTTCCGTAGAGTTCTGTAGGGGCCATATTTTTCTGTAGTGGCTGGTAGTATTCTGTAGGGGTCTGTAGGGTTCCGTAGGCGCCTGCAGTGTTCTGTAGGAGCCCATAGGGTTTTAGTGAGGTTCCGTTGTGTTGCTAAGGGTCTTGTAGAGTGCTGTCGGGTCCTGGAGTATTCTGTAGGGTTCCAGAGGGCCTCGTAGGGTTCCATCGAAATCTATAGGGTTCCCTAGGGGCCCATAGAGTCCCGTAGATTTCCGTAGGGACCTGTAGGGTTGTGTAAGTGCCCGCAGAAGTCTGTAGGAGTCTGTGGGATTCTGTAAGGTTCCGGAGGGTTCTGCAGGGTTCCGTAGGGACCCGTAGAGTTCCGTAGTGGCTGGTAAAGTTCCGTAGGGCCCTGTGGGGTTCTGTATGGACCTGTAGGGTTCCGTAGGGGCCTGCAGGGTTCCGTAAGTGCCCGCAGGTGTCTGTAGGGTTCCGTAGGGGTCTGTAGGGTTCCGTAGGCACCTGCAGTGTTCTGTAGGAGCCCATAGGGTTTTAGTGAGGTTCCGTTGTGTTGCTAAGGGTCTTGTAGAGTGCTGTCGGGTCCTGGAGTATTCTGTAGGGTTCCAGAGGGGCTGGTAGGGTTCCGTCGAAATCTGAAGGGTTCCCTAGGGGCCCGTAGAGTCCCGTAGATTTCCGTAGGGGCCTGTAGGGTTGTGTAAGTGCCCGCAGGGGTTGGTAGGAGCTTGTAGGGTGCCATATGTTTCCGGAGGGTTGTGTAGGGTTCTGTAGGGGCCTGTGGTGTTCCCTAGGGGCCTGTAGAGTCTCGTACAGTTCCGTAGGGTCCTGTAGGTTTCCATAAGCGCCCGCAGAGGTCTGAAGGGGCCCGTACTGTTCCGTAAGGATCCATAGGGTTCCGTAGAGCTTCGTAGGTTCCCTAGAGGCCTCTGGAGTACCGCAGGAGCCAGTAGTGTTCCGTAGGGTCCTCTAGGGTTGAGTAAGTGCCCGCAGGAGTCTGTAGGAATCCGTGGGATTCTGTAAGGTTCTGCAGGGTTCTGCAGGGTTCCGTAGGGGCCCGTAGAGTTCCATAGTGGCTGGTAAAGTTCCCTAGGGCCCTGTACCGTTCCGTAACTGCCTGCAAGGGTCTTTAGGCTTCCGTAGGGGCTGGTAGGGTTCCATAAAGTTCCGTGGGTTCCTGCAGAGTTCTGCAAGTGCCCGCAAGGGCCTGTAGGGGCCCACAGTGTTTCTGTCAGGTTCCGTAGAGTTCCGTAGGGGCCATATTTTTCTGTAGTGGCTGGTAGTATTCTGTAGGGGTCTGTAGGGTTCCGTAGGCGCCTGCAGTGTTCTGTAGGAGCCCATAGGGTTTTAGTGAGGTTCCGTTGTGTTGCTAAGGGTCTTGTAGAGTGCTGTCGGGTCCTGGAGTATTCTGTAGGGTTCCAGAGGGCCTCGTAGGGTTCCGTTGAAATCTGAAGGGTTCCCTAGGGGCCCATAGAGTCCCGTAGATTTCCGTAGGGACCTGTAGGGTTGTGTAAGTGCCCGCAGAAGTCTGTAGGAGTCTGTGGGATTCTGTAAGGTTCCGGAGGGTTCTGCAGGGTTCCGTAGGGACCCGTAGAGTTCCGTAGTGGCTGGTAAAGTTCCGTAGGGCCCTGTGGGGTTCTGTATGGACCTGTAGGGTTCCGTAGGGGCCTGCAGGTTTCCGTAAGTGCCCGCAGGTGTCTGTAGGGTTCCGTAGGGGTCTGTAGGGTTCCGTAGGCACCTGCAGTGTTCTGTAGGAGCCCATAGGGTTTTAGTGAGGTTCCGTTGTGTTGCTAAGGGTCTTGTAGAGTGCTGTCGGGTCCTGGAGTATTCTGTAGGGTTCCAGAGGGCCTCGTAGGGTTCCATCGAAATCTGAAGGGTTCCCTAGGGGCCCGTAGAGTCCCGTAGATTTCCGTAGGGGCCTGTAGGGTTGTGTAAGTGCCCGCAGGGGTTGGTAGGAGCTTGTAGGGTGCCATATGTTTCCAGAGGGTTGTGTAGGGTTCCGTAGGGGCCTGTGGTGTTCCCTAGGGGCCTGTAGAGTCTCGTACAGTTCCGTAGGGTCCTGTAGGTTTCCATAAGCGCCCGCAGAGGTCTGAAGGGGCCCGTACTGTTCCGTAAGGATCCATAGGGTTCCGTAGAGCTTCGTAGGTTCCCTAGAGGCCTCTGGAGTACCGCAGGAGCCAGTAGTGTTCTGTAGGGGCCCGTAGGGTTCCTTCCATAGGAGCTGGCAGTGTTCCGTAGGGTCCTCTAGGGTTGAGTAAGTGCCCGCAGGAGTCTGTAGGAATCCGTGGGATTCTGTAAGGTTCTGGAGGGTTCTGCAGGGTTCCGTAGGGGCCCCTAGAGTTCCGTAGTGGCTGGTAAAGTTCCCTAGGGCCCTGTACCGTTCCGTAACTGCCTGCAAGGGTCTTTAGGCTTCCGTAGGGGCCGGTAGGGTTCCATAAAGTTCCGTGGGTTCCTGCAGAGTTCTGCAAGTGCCCGCAAGGGCCTGTAGGGAACCACAGTGTTTCTGTCAGGTTCCGTAGAGTTCCGTAGGGGCCATATTTTTCTGTAGTGGCTGGTAGTATTCTGTAGGGGTCTGTAGGGTTCCGTAGGCGCCTGCAGTGTTCTGTAGGAGCCCATAGGGTTTTAGTGAGGTTCCGTTGTGTTGCTAAGGGTCTTGTAGAGTGCTGTCGGGTCCTGGAGTATTCTGTAGGGTTCCAGAGGGCCTCGTAGGGTTCCATCGAAATCTATAGGGTTCCCTAGGGGCCCATAGAGTCCCGTAGATTTCCGTAGGGACCTGTAGGGTTGTGTAAGTGCCCGCAGAAGTCTGTAGGAGTCTGTGGGATTCTGTAAGGTTCCGGAGGGTTCTGCAGGGTTCCGTAGGGACCCGTAGAGTTCCGTAGTGGCTGGTAAAGTTCCGTAGGGCCCTGTGGGGTTCTGTATGGACCTGTAGGGTTCCGTAGGGGCCTGCAGGGTTCCGTAAGTGCCCGCAGGTGTCTGTAGGGTTCCGTAGGGGTCTGTAGGGTTCCGTAGGCACCTGCAGTGTTCTGTAGGAGCCCATAGGGTTTTAGTGAGGTTCCGTTGTGTTGCTAAGGGTCTTGTAGAGTGCTGTCGGGTCCTGGAGTATTCTGTAGGGTTCCAGAGGGCCTTGTAGGGTTCCATCGAAATCTGAAGGGTTCCCTAGGGGCCCGTAGAGTCCCGTAGATTTCCGTAGGGACCTGTAGTGTTATGTAAGTGCCCGCAGGGGTTGGTAGGAGCTTGTAGGGTGCCATATGTTTCCGGAGGGTTGTGTAGGGTTCCGTAGGGGCCTGTGGTGTTCCCTAGGGGCCTGTAGAGTCTCGTACAGTTTCGGTAGGGTCCTGTAGGTTTCCATAAGCGCCCGCAGAGGTCTGAAGGGGCCCGTACTGTTCCGTAAGGATCCATAGGGTTCCGTAGAGCTTCGTAGGTTCCCTAGAGGCCTCTGGAGTACCGCAGGAGCCAGTAGTGTTCCGTAGGGTCCTCTAGGGTTGAGTAAGTGCCCGCAGGAGTCTGTAGGAATCCGTGGGATTCTGTAAGGTTCTGCAGGGTTCTGCAGGGTTCCGTAGGGGCCCGTAGAGTTCCATAGTGGCTGGTAAAGTTCCCTAGGGCCCTGTACCGTTCCGTAACTGCCTGCAAGGGTCTTTAGGCTTCCGTAGGGGCTGGTAGGGTTCCATAAAGTTCCGTGGGTTCCTGCAGAGTTCTGCAAGTGCCCGCAAGGGCCTGTAGGGGCCCACAGTGTTTCTGTCAGGTTCCGTAGAGTTCCGTAGGGGCCATATTTTTCTGTAGTGGCTGGTAGTATTCTGTAGGGGTCTGTAGGGTTCCGTAGGCGCCTGCAGTGTTCTGTAGGAGCCCATAGGGTTTTAGTGAGGTTCCGTTGTGTTGCTAAGGGTCTTGTAGAGTGCTGTCGGGTCCTGGAGTATTCTGTAGGGTTCCAGAGGGCCTCGTAGGGTTCCGTTGAAATCTGAAGGGTTCCCTAGGGGCCCATAGAGTCCCGTAGATTTCCGTAGGGACCTGTAGGGTTGTGTAAGTGCCCGCAGAAGTCTGTAGGAGTCTGTGCGATTCTGTAAGGTTCCGGAGGGTTCTGCAGGGTTCCGTAGGGACCCGTAGAGTTCCGTAGTGGCTGGTAAAGTTCCGTAGGGCCCTGTGGGGTTCTGTATGGACCTGTAGGGTTCCGTAGGGGCCTGCAGGTTTCCGTAAGTGCCCGCAGGTGTCTGTAGGGTTCCGTAGGGGTCTGTAGGGTTCCGTAGGCACCTGCAGTGTTCTGTAGGAGCCCATAGGGTTTTAGTGAGGTTCCGTTGTGTTGCTAAGGGTCTTGTAGAGTGCTGTCGGGTCCTGGAGTATTCTGTAGGGTTCCAGAGGGCCTCGTAGGGTTCCATCGAAATCTATAGGGTTCCCTAGGGGCCCATAGAGTCCCGTAGATTTCCGTAGGGACCTGTAGGGTTGTGTAAGTGCCCGCAGAAGTCTGTAGGAGTCTGTGGGATTCTGTAAGGTTCCGGAGGGTTCTGCAGGGTTCCGTAGGGACCCGTAGAGTTCCGTAGTGGCTGGTAAAGTTCCGTAGGGCCCTGTGGGGTTCTGTATGGACCTGTAGGGTTCCGTAGGGGCCTGCAGGGTTCCGTAAGTGCCCGCAGGTGTCTGTAGGGTTCCGTAGGGGTCTGTAGGGTTCCGTAGGCACCTGCAGTGTTCTGTAGGAGCCCATAGGGTTTTAGTGAGGTTCCGTTGTGTTGCTAAGGGTCTTGTAGAGTGCTGTCGGGTCCTGGAGTATTCTGTAGGGTTCCAGAGGGGCTGGTAGGGTTCCGTCGAAATCTGAAGGGTTCCCTAGGGGCCCGTAGAGTCCCGTAGATTTCCGTAGGGGCCTGTAGGGTTGTGTAAGTGCCCGCAGGGGTTGGTAGGAGCTTGTAGGGTGCCATATGTTTCCGGAGGGTTGTGTAGGGTTCCGTAGGGGCCTGTGGTGTTCCCTAGGGGCCTGTAGAGTCTCGTACAGTTCCGTAGGGTCCTGTAGGTTTCCATAAGCGCCCGCAGAGGTCTGAAGGGGCCCGTACTGTTCCGTAAGGATCCATAGGGTTCCGTAGAGCTTCGTAGGTTCCCTAGAGGCCTCTGGAGTACCGCAGGAGCCAGTAGTGTTCTGTAGGGGCCCGTAGGGTTCCTTCCATAGGAGCTGGCAGTGTTCCGTAGGGTCCTCTAGGGTTGAGTAAGTGCCCGCAGGAGTCTGTAGGAATCCGTGGGATTCTGTAAGGTTCTGGAGGGTTCTGCAGGGTTCCGTAGGGGCCCGTAGAGTTCCATAGTGGCTGGTAAAGTTCCCTAGGGCCCTGTACCGTTCCGTAACTGCCTGCAAGGGTCTTTAGGCTTCCGTAGGGGCTGGTAGGGTTCCATAAAGTTCCGTGGGTTCCTGCAGAGTTCTGCAAATGCCCGCAAGGGCCTGTAGGGGCCCACAGTGTTTCTGTCAGGTTCCGTAGAGTTCCGTAGGGGCCATATTTTTCTGTAGTGGCTGGTAGTATTCTGTAGGGGTCTGTAGGGTTCCGTAGGCGCCTGCAGCGTTCTGTAGGAGCCCATAGGGTTTTAGTGAGGTTCCGTTGTGTTGCTAAGGGTCTTGTAGAGTGCTGTCGGGTCCTGGAGTATTCTGTAGGGTTCCAGAGGGCCTCGTAGGGTTCCATCGAAATCTATAGGGTTCCCTAGGGGCCCATAGAGTCCCGTAGATTTCCGTAGGGACCTGTAGGGTTGTGTAAGTGCCCGCAGAAGTCTGTAGGAGTCTGTGGGATTCTGTAAGGTTCCGGAGGGTTCTGCAGGGTTCCGTAGGGACCCGTAGAGTTCCGTAGTGGCTGGTAAAGTTCCGTAGGGCCCTGTGGGGTTCTGTATGGACCTGTAGGGTTCCGTAGGGGCCTGCAGGGTTCCGTAAGTGCCCGCAGGTGTCTGTAGGGTTCCGTAGGGGTCTGTAGGGTTCCGTAGGCACCTGCAGTGTTCTGTAGGAGCCCATAGGGTTTTAGTGAGGTTCCGTTGTGTTGCTAAGGGTCTTGTAGAGTGCTGTCGGGTCCTGGAGTATTCTGTAGGGTTCCAGAGGGGCTGGTAGGGTTCCGTCGAAATCTGAAGGGTTCCCTAGGGGCCCGTAGAGTCCCGTAGATTTCCGTAGGGGCCTGTAGGGTTGTGTAAGTGCCCGCAGGGGTTGGTAGGAGCTTGTAGGGTGCCATATGTTTCCGGAGGGTTGTGTAGGGTTCCGTAGGGGCCTGTGGTGTTCCCTAGGGGCCTGTAGAGTCTCGTACAGTTCCGTAGGGTCCTGTAGGTTTCCATAAGCGCCCGCAGAGGTCTGAAGGGGCCCGTACTGTTCCGTAAGGATCCATAGGGTTCCGTAGAGCTTCGTAGGTTCCCTAGAGGCCTCTGGAGTACCGCAGGAGCCAGTAGTGTTCTGTAGGGGCCCGTAGGGTTCCTTCCATAGGAGCTGGCAGTGTTCCGTAGGGTCCTCTAGGGTTGAGTAAGTGCCCGCAGGAGTCTGTAGGAATCCGTGGGATTCTGTAAGGTTCTGGAGGGTTCTGCAGGGTTCCGTAGGGGCCCGTAGAGTTCCGTAGTGGCTGGTAAAGTTCCCTAGGGCCCTGTACCGTTCCGTAACTGCCTGCAAGGGTCTTTAGGCTTCCGTAGGGGCTGGTAGGGTTCCATAAAGTTCCGTGGGTTCCTGCAGAGTTCTGCAAGTGCCCGCAAGGGCCTGTAGGGGCCCACAGTGTTTCTGTCAGGTTCCGTAGAGTTCCGTAGGGGCCATATTTTTCTGTAGTGGCTGGTAGTATTCTGTAGGGGTCTGTAGGGTTCCGTAGGCGCCTGCAGTGTTCTGTAGGAGCCCATAGGGTTTTAGTGAGGTTCCGTTGTGTTGCTAAGGGTCTTGTAGAGTGCTGTCGGGTCCTGGAGTATTCTGTAGGGTTCCAGAGGGCCTCGTAGGGTTCCATCGAAATCTATAGGGTTCCCTAGGGGCCCATAGAGTCCCGTAGATTTCCGTAGGGACCTGTAGGGTTGTGTAAGTGCCCGCAGAAGTCTGTAGGAGTCTGTGGGATTCTGTAAGGTTCCGGAGGGTTCTGCAGGGTTCCGTAGGGACCCGTAGAGTTCCGTAGTGGCTGGTAAAGTTCCGTAGGGCCCTGTGGGGTTCTGTATGGACCTGTAGGGTTCCGTAGGGGCCTGCAGGGTTCCGTAAGTGCCCGCAGGTGTCTGTAGGGTTCCGTAGGGGTCTGTAGGGTTCCGTAGGCACCTGCAGTGTTCTGTAGGAGCCCATAGGGTTTTAGTGAGGTTCCGTTGTGTTGCTAAGGGTCTTGTAGAGTGCTGTCGGGTCCTGGAGTATTCTGTAGGGTTCCAGAGGGGCTGGTAGGGTTCCGTTGAAATCTGAAGGGTTCCCTAGGGGCCCGTAGAGTCCCGTAGATTTCCGTAGGGGCCTGTAGGGTTGTGTAAGTGTCCGCAGGGGTTGGTAGGAGCTTGTAGGGTGCCATATGTTTCCGGAGGGTTGTGTAGGGTTCCGTAGGGGCCTGTGGTGTTCCCTAGGGGCCTGTAGAGTCTCGTAGAGTTCCGTAGGGTCCTGTAGGTTTCCATAAGCGCCCGCAGAGGTCTGAAGGGGCCCGTACTGTTCCGTAAGGATCCATAGGGTTCCGTAGAGCTTCGTAGGTTCCCTAGAGGCCTCTGGAGTACCGCAGGAGCCAGTAGTGTTCCGTAGGGTCCTCTAGGGTTGAGTAAGTGCCCGCAGGAGTCTGTAGGAATCCGTGGGATTCTGTAAGGTTCTGGAGGGTTCTGCAGGGTTCCCTAGGGGCACGTAGAGTTCCGTAGTGGCTGGTAAAGTTCCCTAGGGCCCTGTACCGTTCCGTAACTGCCTGCAAGGGTCTTTAGGCTTCCGTAGGGGCCGGTAGGGTTCCATAAAGTTCCGTGGGTTCCTGCAGAGTTCTGCAAGTGCCCGCAAGGGCCTGTAGGGGCCCACAGTGTTTCTGTCAGGTTCCGTAGAGTTCCGTAGGGGCCATATTTTTCTGTAGTGGCTGGTAGTATTCTGTAGGGGTCTGTAGGGTTCGGTAGGCGCCTGCAGTGTTCTGTAGGAGCCCATAGGGTTTTAGTGAGGTTCCGTTGTGTTGCTAAGGGTCTTGTAGAGTGCTGTCGGGTCCTGGAGTATTCTGTAGGGTTCCAGAGGGCCTCGTAGGGTTCCATCGAAATCTATAGGGTTCCCTAGGGGCCCATAGAGTCCCGTAGATTTCCGTAGGGACCTGTAGGGTTGTGTAAGTGCCCGCAGAAGTCTGTAGGAGTCTTTGGGATTCTGTAAGGTTCCGGAGGGTTCTGCAGGGTTCCGTAGGGACCCGTAGAGTTCCGTAGTGGCTGGTAAAGTTCCGTAGGGCCCTGTGGGGTTCTGTATGGACCTGTAGGGTTCCGTAGGGGCCTGCAGGGTTCCGTAAGTGCCCGCAGGTGTCTGTAGGGTTCCGTAGGGGTCTGTAGGGTTCCGTAGGCACCTGCAGTGTTCTGTAGGAGCCCATAGGGTTTTAGTGAGGTTCCGTTGTGTTGCTAAGGGTCTTGTAGAGTGCTGTCGGGTCCTGGAGTATTCTGTAGGGTTCCAGAGGGCCTCGTAGGGTTCCATCGAAATCTATAGGGTTCCCTAGGGGCCCATAGAGTCCCGTAGATTTCCGTAGGGACCTGTAGGGTTGTGTAAGTGCCCGCAGAAGTCTGTAGGAGTCTGTGGGATTCTGTAAGGTTCCGGAGGGTTCTGCAGGGTTCCGTAGGGACCCGTAGAGTTCCGTAGTGGCTGGTAAAGTTCCGTAGGGCCCTGTGGGGTTCTGTATGGACCTGTAGGGTTCCGTAGGGGCCTGCAGGGTTCCGTAAGTGCCCGCAGGTGTCTGTAGGGTTCCGTAGGGGTCTGTAGGGTTCCGTAGGCACCTGCAGTGTTCTGTAGGAGCCCATAGGGTGCTAGTGAGGTTCCGTTGTGTTGCTAAGGGTCTTGTAGAGTGCTGTCAGGTCCTGGAGTATTCTGTAGGGTTCCAGAGGGCCTCGTAGGGTTCCATCGAAATCTATAGGGTTCCCTAGGGGCCCATAGAGTCCCGTAGATTTCCGTAGGGACCTGTAGGGTTGTGTAAGTGCCCGCAGGGGTTGGTAGGAGCTTGTAGGGTGCCATATGTTTCCGGAGGGTTGTGTAGGGTTCCGTAGGGGCCTGTGGTGTTCCCTAGGGGCCTGTAGAGTCTCGTACAGTTCCGTAGGGTCCTGTAGGTTTCCATAAGCGCCCGCAGAGGTCTGAAGGGGCCCGTACTGTTCCGTAAGGATCCATAGGGTTCCGTAGAGCTTCGTAGGTTCCCTAGAGGCCTCTGGAGTACCGCAGGAGCCAGTAGTGTTCTGTAGGGGCCCGTAGGGTTCCTTCCATAGGAGCTGGCAGTGTTCCGTAGGGTCCTCTAGGGTTGAGTAAGTGCCCGCAGGAGTCTGTAGGAATCCGTGGGATTCTGTAAGGTTCTGCAGGGTTCTGCAGGGTTCCGTAGGGGCCCGTAGAGTTCCGTAGTGGCTGGTAAAGTTCCCTAGGGCCCTGTACCGTTCCGTAACTGCCTGCAATGGTCTTTAGGCTTCCGTAGGGGCTGGTAGGGTTCCATAAAGTTCCGTGGGTTCCTGCAGAGTTCTGCAAGTGCCCGCAAGGGCCTGTAGGGGCCCACAGTGTTTCTGCCAGGTTCCGTAGAGTTCCGTAGGGGCCATATTTTTCTGTAGTGGCTGGTAGTATTCAGTAGGGGTCTGTAGGGTTCCGTAGGCGCCTGCAGTGTTCTGTAGGAGCCCATAGGGTTTTAGTGAGGTTCTGTTGTGTTGCTAAGGGTCTTGTAGAGTGCTGTTGGGTCCTGGAGTATTCTGTAGGGTTCCAGAGGGCCTCGTAGGGTTCCATCGAAATCTATAGGGTTCCCTAGGGGCCCATAGAGTCCCGTAGATTTCCGTAGGGACCTGTAGGGTTGTGTAAGTGCCCGCAGAAGTCTGTAGGAGTCTGTGGGATTCTGTAAGGTTCCGGAGGGTTCTGCAGGGTTCCGTAGGGACCCGTAGAGTTCCGTAGTGGCTGGTAAAGTTCCGTAGGGCCCTGTGGGGTTCTGTATGGACCTGTAGGGTTCCGTAGGGGCCTGCAGGGTTCCGTAAGTGCCCGCAGGTGTCTGTAGGGTTCCGTAGGCACCTGCAGTGTTCTGTAGGAGCCCATAGGGTTTTAGTGAGGTTCCGTTGTGTTGCTAAGGGTCTTGTAGAGTGCTGTCGGGTCCTGGAGTATTCTGTAGGGTTCCAGAGGGCCTCGTAGGGTTCCATCGAAATCTATAGGGTTCCCTAGGGGCCCATAGAGTCCCGTAGATTTCCGTAGGGACCTGTAGGGTTGTGTAAGTGCCCGCAGAAGTCTGTAGGAGTCTGTGGGATTCTGTAAGGTTCCGGAGGGTTCTGCAGGGTTCCGTAGGGACCCGTAGAGTTCCGTAGTGGCTGGTAAAGTTCCGTAGGGCCCTGTGGGGTTCTGTATGGACCTGTAGGGTTCCGTAGGGGCCTGCAGGGTTCCGTAAGTGCCCGCAGGTGTCTGTAGGGTTCCGTAGGGGTCTGTAGGGTTCCGTAGGCGCCTGCAGTGTTCTGTAGGAGCCCATAGGGTTTTAGTGAGGTTCCGTTGTGTTGCTAAGGGTCTTGTAGAGTGCTGTCGGGTCCTGGAGTATTCTGTAGGGTTCCAGAGGGCCTCGTAGGGTTCCATCGAAATCTATAGGGTTCCCTAGGGGCCCATAGAGTCCCGTAGATTTCCGTAGGGACCTGTAGGGTTGTGTAAGTGCCCGCAGAAGTCTGTAGGAGTCTTTGGGATTCTGTAAGGTTCCGGAGGGTTCTGCAGGGTTCCGTAGGGACCCGTAGAGTTCCGTAGTGGCTGGTAAAGTTCCGTAGGGCCCTGTGGGGTTCTGTATGGACCTGTAGGGTTCCGTAGGGGCCTGCAGGGTTCCGTAAGTGCCCGCAGGTGTCTGTAGGGTTCCGTAGGGGTCTGTAGGGTTCCGTAGGCACCTGCAGTGTTCTGTAGGAGCCCATAGGGTTTTAGTGAGGTTCCGTTGTGTTGCTAAGGGTCTTGTAGAGTGCTGTCGGGTCCTGGAGTATTCTGTAGGGTTCCAGAGGGCCTCGTAGGGTTCCATCGAAATCTATAGGGTTCCCTAGGGGCCCATAGAGTCCCGTAGATTTCCGTAGGGACCTGTAGGGTTGTGTAAGTGCCCGCAGAAGTCTGTAGGAGTCTGTGGGATTCTGTAAGGTTCCGGAGGGTTCTGCAGGGTTCCGTAGGGACCCGTAGAGTTCCGTAGTGGCTGGTAAAGTTCCGTAGGGCCCTGTGGGGTTCTGTATGGACCTGTAGGGTTCCGTAGGGGCCTGCAGGGTTCCGTAAGTGCCCGCAGGTGTCTGTAGGGTTCCGTAGGGGTCTGTAGGGTTCCGTAGGCACCTGCAGTGTTCTGTAGGAGCCCATAGGGTGCTAGTGAGGTTCCGTTGTGTTGCTAAGGGTCTTGTAGAGTGCTGTCAGGTCCTGGAGTATTCTGTAGGGTTCCAGAGGGCCTCGTAGGGTTCCATCGAAATCTATAGGGTTCCCTAGGGGCCCATAGAGTCCCGTAGATTTCCGTAGGGACCTGTAGGGTTGTGTAAGTGCCCGCAGGGGTTGGTAGGAGCTTGTAGGGTGCCATATGTTTCCGGAGGGTTGTGTAGGGTTCCGTAGGGGCCTGTGGTGTTCCCTAGGGGCCTGTAGAGTCTCGTACAGTTCCGTAGGGTCCTGTAGGTTTCCATAAGCGCCCGCAGAGGTCTGAAGGGGCCCGTACTGTTCCGTAAGGATCCATAGGGTTCCGTAGAGCTTCGTAGGTTCCCTAGAGGCCTCTGGAGTACCGCAGGAGCCAGTAGTGTTCTGTAGGGGCCCGTAGGGTTCCTTCCATAGGAGCTGGCAGTGTTCCGTAGGGTCCTCTAGGGTTGAGTAAGTGCCCGCAGGAGTCTGTAGGAATCCGTGGGATTCTGTAAGGTTCTGCAGGGTTCTGCAGGGTTCCGTAGGGGCCCGTAGAGTTCCGTAGTGGCTGGTAAAGTTCCCTAGGGCCCTGTACCGTTCCGTAACTGCCTGCAATGGTCTTTAGGCTTCCGTAGGGGCTGGTAGGGTTCCATAAAGTTCCGTGGGTTCCTGCAGAGTTCTGCAAGTGCCCGCAAGGGCCTGTAGGGGCCCACAGTGTTTCTGCCAGGTTCCGTAGAGTTCCGTAGGGGCCATATTTTTCTGTAGTGGCTGGTAGTATTCAGTAGGGGTCTGTAGGGTTCCGTAGGCGCCTGCAGTGTTCTGTAGGAGCCCATAGGGTTTTAGTGAGGTTCTGTTGTGTTGCTAAGGGTCTTGTAGAGTGCTGTTGGGTCCTGGAGTATTCTGTAGGGTTCCAGAGGGCCTCGTAGGGTTCCATCGAAATCTATAGGGTTCCCTAGGGGCCCATAGAGTCCCGTAGATTTCCGTAGGGACCTGTAGGGTTGTGTAAGTGCCCGCAGAAGTCTGTAGGAGTCTGTGGGATTCTGTAAGGTTCCGGAGGGTTCTGCAGGGTTCCGTAGGGACCCGTAGAGTTCCGTAGTGGCTGGTAAAGTTCCGTAGGGCCCTGTGGGGTTCTGTATGGACCTGTAGGGTTCCGTAGGGGCCTGCAGGGTTCCGTAAGTGCCCGCAGGTGTCTGTAGGGTTCCGTAGGCACCTGCAGTGTTCTGTAGGAGCCCATAGGGTTTTAGTGAGGTTCCGTTGTGTTGCTAAGGGTCTTGTAGAGTGCTGTCGGGTCCTGGAGTATTCTGTAGGGTTCCAGAGGGCCTCGTAGGGTTCCATCGAAATCTATAGGGTTCCCTAGGGGCCCATAGAGTCCCGTAGATTTCCGTAGGGACCTGTAGGGTTGTGTAAGTGCCCGCAGAAGTCTGTAGGAGTCTGTGGGATTCTGTAAGGTTCCGGAGGGTTCTGCAGGGTTCCGTAGGGACCCGTAGAGTTCCGTAGTGGCTGGTAAAGTTCCGTAGGGCCCTGTGGGGTTCTGTATGGACCTGTAGGGTTCCGTAGGGGCCTGCAGGGTTCCGTAAGTGCCCGCAGGTGTCTGTAGGGTTCCGTAGGGGTCTGTAGGGTTCCGTAGGCGCCTGCAGTGTTCTGTAGGAGCCCATAGGGTTTTAGTGAGGTTCCGTTGTGTTGCTAAGGGTCTTGTAGAGTGCTGTCGGGTCCTGGAGTATTCTGTAGGGTTCCAGAGGGCCTCGTAGGGTTCCATCGAAATCTATAGGGTTCCCTAGGGGCCCATAGAGTCCCGTAGATTTCCGTAGGGACCTGTAGGGTTGTGTAAGTGCCCGCAGAAGTCTGTAGGAGTCTGTGGGATTCTGTAAGGTTCCGGAGGGTTCTGCAGGGTTCCGTAGGGACCCGTAGAGTTCTGTAGTGGCTGGTAAAGTTCCGTAGGGCCCTGTGGGGTTCTGTATGGACCTGTAGGGTTCCGTAGGGGCCTGCAGGGTTCCGTAAGTGCCCGCAGGTGTCTGTAGGGTTCCGTAGGGGTCTGTAGGGTTCCGTAGGCACCTACAGTGTTCTGTAGGAGCCCATAGGGTTTTAGTGAGGTTCCGTTGTGTTGCTAAGGGTCTTGTAGAGTGCTGTCGGGTCCTGGAGTATTCTGTAGGGTTCCAGAGGGCCTCGTAGGGTTCCATCGAAATCTATAGGGTACCCTAGGGGCCCATAGAGTCCCGTAGATTTCCGTAGGGACCTGTAGGGTTGTGTAAGTGCCCGCAGAAGTCTGTAGGAGTCTGTGGGATTCTGTAAGGTTCCGGAGGGTTCTGCAGGGTTCCGTAGGGACCCGTAGAGTTCCGTAGTGGCTGGTAAAGTTCCGTAGGGCCCTGTGGGGTTCTGTATGGACCTGTAGGGTTCCGTAGGGGCCTGCAGGGTTCCGTAAGTGCCCGCAGGTGTCTGTAGGGTTCCGTAGGGGTCTGTAGGGTTCCGTAGGCGCCTGCAGTGTTCTGTAGGAGCCCATAGGGTTTTAGTGAGGTTCTGTTGTGTTGCTAAGGGTCTTGTAGAGTGCTGTCGGGTCCTGGAGTATTCTGTAGGGTTCCAGAGGGGCTGGTAGGGTTCCGTCGAAATCTGAAGGGTTCCCTAGGGGCCCGTAGAGTCCCGTAGATTTCCGTAGGGGCCTGTAGGGTTGTGTAAGTGCCCGCAGGGGTTGGTAGGAGCTTGTAGGGTGCCATATGTTTCCGGAGGGTTGTGTAGGGTTCCGTAGGGACCTGTGGTGTTCCCTAGGGGCCTGTAGAGTCTCGTACAGTTCCGTAGGGTCCTGTAGGTTTCCATAAGCGCCCGCAGAGGTCTGAAGGGGCCCGTACTGTTCCGTAAGGATCCATAGGGTTCCGTAGAGCTTCGTAGGTTCCCTAGAGGCCTCTGGAGTACCGCAGGAGCCAGTAGTGTTCTGTAGGGGCCCGTAGGGTTCCTTCCATAGGAGCTGGCAGTGTTCCGTAGGGTCCTCTAGGGTTGAGTAAGTGCCCGCAGGAGTCTGTAGGAATCCGTGGGATTCTGTAAGGTTCTGGAGGGTTCTGCAGGGTTCCGTAGGGGCCCCTAGAGTTCCGTAGTGGCTGGTAAAGTTCCCTAGGGCCCTGTACCGTTCCGTAACTGCCTGCAAGGGTCTTTAGGCTTCCGTAGGGGCTGGTAGGGTTCCATAAAGTTCCGTGGGTTCCTGCAGAGTTCTGCAAGTGCCCGCAAGGGCCTGTAGGGGCCCACAGTGTTTCTGCCAGGTTCCGTAGAGTTCCGTAGGGGCCATATTTTTCTGTAGTGGCTGGTAGTATTCAGTAGGGGTCTGTAGGGTTCTGTAGGCGCCTGCAGTGTTCTGTAGGAGCCCATAGGGTTTTAGTGAGGTTCTGTTGTGTTGCTAAGGGTCTTGTAGAGTGCTGTCGGGTCCTGGAGTATTCTGTAGGGTTCCAGAGGGCCTCGTAGGGTTCCATCGAAATCTATAGGGTTCCCTAGGGGCCCATAGAGTCCCGTAGATTTCCGTAGGGACCTGTAGGGTTGTGTAAGTGCCCGCAGAAGTCTGTAGGAGTCTGTGGGATTCTGTAAGGTTCCGGAGGGTTCTGCAGGGTTCCGTAGGGACCCGTAGAGTTCCGTAGTGGCTGGTAAAGTTCCGTAGGGCCCTGTGGGGTTCTGTATGGACCTGTAGGGTTCCGTAGGGGCCTGCAGGGTTCCGTAAGTGCCCGCAGGTGTCTGTAGGGTTCCGTAGGCACCTGCAGTGTTCTGTAGGAGCCCATAGGGTTTTAGTGAGGTTCCGTTGTGTTGCTAAGGGTCTTGTAGAGTGCTGTCGGGTCCTGGAGTATTCTGTAGGGTTCCAGAGGGCCTCGTAGGGTTCCATCGAAATCTATAGGGTTCCCTAGGGGCCCATAGAGTCCCGTAGATTTCCGTAGGGACCTGTAGGGTTGTGTAAGTGCCCGCAGAAGTCTGTAGGAGTCTGTGGGATTCTGTAAGGTTCCGGAGGGTTCTGCAGGGTTCCGTAGGGACCCGTAGAGTTCCGTAGTGGCTGGTAAAGTTCCGTAGGGCCCTGTGGGGTTCTGTATGGACCTGTAGGGTTCCGTAGGGGCCTGCAGGTTTCCGTAAGTGCCCGCAGGTGTCTGTAGGGTTCCGTAGGGGTCTGTAGGGTTCCGTAGGCACCTGCAGTGTTCTGTAGGAGCCCATAGGGTTTTAGTGAGGTTCCGTTGTGTTGCTAAGGGTCTTGTAGAGTGCTGTCGGGTCCTGGAGTATTCTGTAGGGTTCCAGAGGGCCTCGTAGGGTTCCATCGAAATCTATAGGGTTCCCTAGGGGCCCATAGAGTCCCGTAGATTTCCGTAGGGACCTGTAGGGTTGTGTAAGTGCCCGCAGAAGTCTGTAGGAGTCTGTGGGATTCTGTAAGGTTCCGGAGGGTTCTGCAGGGTTCCGTAGGGACCCGTAGAGTTCCGTAGTGGCTGGTAAAGTTCCGTAGGGCCCTGTGGGGTTCTGTATGGACCTGTAGGGTTCCGTAGGGGCCTGCAGGGTTCCGTAAGTGCCCGCAGGTGTCTGTAGGGTTCCGTAGGGGTCTGTAGGGTTCCGTAGGCGCCTGCAGTGTTCTGTAGGAGCCCATAGGGTTTTAGTGAGGTTCCGTTGTGTTGCTAAGGGTCTTGTAGAGTGCTGTCGGGTCCTGGAGTATTCTGTAGGGTTCCAGAGGGCCTCGTAGGGTTCCATCGAAATCTATAGGGTTCCCTAGGGGCCCATAGAGTCCCGTAGATTTCCGTAGGGACCTGTAGGGTTGTGTAAGTGCCCGCAGAAGTCTGTAGGAGTCTGTGGGATTCTGTAAGGTTCCGGAGGGTTCTGCAGGGTTCCGTAGGGACCCGTAGAGTTCTGTAGTGGCTGGTAAAGTTCCGTAGGGCCCTTTGGGGTTCTGTATGGACCTGTAGGGTTCCGTAGGGGCCTGCAGGGTTCCGTAAGTGCCCGCAGGTGTCTGTAGGGTTCCGTAGGGGTCTGTAGGGTTCCGTAGGCACCTACAGTGTTCTGTAGGAGCCCATAGGGTTTTAGTGAGGTTCCGTTGTGTTGCTAAGGGTCTTGTAGAGTGCTGTCGGGTCCTGGAGTATTCTGTAGGGTTCCAGAGGGCCTCGTAGGGTTCCATCGAAATCTATAGGGTACCCTAGGGGCCCATAGAGTCCCGTAGATTTCCGTAGGGACCTGTAGGGTTGTGTAAGTGCCCGCAGAAGTCTGTAGGAGTCTGTGGGATTCTGTAAGGTTCCGGAGGGTTCTGCAGGGTTCCGTAGGGACCCGTAGAGTTCCGTAGTGGCTGGTAAAGTTCCGTAGGGCCCTGTGGGGTTCTGTATGGACCTGTAGGGTTCCGTAGGGGCCTGCAGGGTTCCGTAAGTGCCTGCAGGTGTCTGTAGGGTTCCGTAGGGGTCTGTAGGGTTCCGTAGGCGCCTGCAGTGTTCTGTAGGAGCCCATAGGGTTTTAGTGAGGTTCTGTTGTGTTGCTAAGGGTCTTGTAGAGTGCTGTCGGGTCCTGGAGTATTCTGTAGGGTTCCAGAGGGGCTGGTAGGGTTCCGTCGAAATCTGAAGGGTTCCCTAGGGGCCCGTAGAGTCCCGTAGATTTCCGTAGGGGCCTGTAGGGTTGTGTAAGTGCCCGCAGGGGTTGGTAGGAGCTTGTAGGGTGCCATATGTTTCCGGAGGGTTGTGTAGGGTTCCGTAGGGACCTGTGGTGTTCCCTAGGGGCCTGTAGAGTCTCGTACAGTTCCGTAGGGTCCTGTAGGTTTCCATAAGCGCCCGCAGAGGTCTGAAGGGGCCCGTACTGTTCCGTAAGGATCCATAGGGTTCCGTAGAGCTTCGTAGGTTCCCTAGAGGCCTCTGGAGTACCGCAGGAGCCAGTAGTGTTCTGTAGGGGCCCGTAGGGTTCCTTCCATAGGAGCTGGCAGTGTTCCGTAGGGTCCTCTAGGGTTGAGTAAGTGCCCGCAGGAGTCTGTAGGAATCCGTGGGATTCTGTAAGGTTCTGGAGGGTTCTGCAGGGTTCCGTAGGGGCCCCTAGAGTTCCGTAGTGGCTGGTAAAGTTCCCTAGGGCCCTGTACCGTTCCGTAACTGCCTGCAAGGGTCTTTAGGCTTCCGTAGGGGCTGGTAGGGTTCCATAAAGTTCCGTGGGTTCCTGCAGAGTTCTGCAAGTGCCCGCAAGGGCCTGTAGGGGCCCACAGTGTTTCTGCCAGGTTCCGTAGAGTTCCGTAGGGGCCATATTTTTCTGTAGTGGCTGGTAGTATTCAGTAGGGGTCTGTAGGGTTCTGTAGGCGCCTGCAGTGTTCTGTAGGAGCCCATAGGGTTTTAGTGAGGTTCTGTTGTGTTGCTAAGGGTCTTGTAGAGTGCTGTCGGGTCCTGGAGTATTCTGTAGGGTTCCAGAGGGCCTCGTAGGGTTCCATCGAAATCTATAGGGTTCCCTAGGGGCCCATAGAGTCCCGTAGATTTCCGTAGGGACCTGTAGGGTTGTGTAAGTGCCCGCAGAAGTCTGTAGGAGTCTGTGGGATTCTGTAAGGTTCCGGAGGGTTCTGCAGGGTTCCGTAGGGACCCGTAGAGTTCCGTAGTGGCTGGTAAAGTTCCGTAGGGCCCTGTGGGGTTCTGTATGGACCTGTAGGGTTCCGTAGGGGCCTGCAGGTTTCCGTAAGTGCCCGCAGGTGTCTGTAGGGTTCCGTAGGCACCTGCAGTGTTCTGTAGGAGCCCATAGGGTTTTAGTGAGGTTCCGTTGTGTTGCTAAGGGTCTTGTAGAGTGCTGTCGGGTCCTGGAGTATTCTGTAGGGTTCCAGAGGGCCTCGTAGGGTTCCATCGAAATCTATAGGGTTCCCTAGGGGCCCATAGAGTCCCGTAGATTTCCGTAGGGACCTGTAGGGTTGTGTAAGTGCCCGCAGAAGTCTGTAGGAGTCTGTGGGATTCTGTAAGGTTCCGGAGGGTTCTGCAGGGTTCCGTAGGGACCCGTAGAGTTCCGTAGTGGCTGGTAAAGTTCCGTAGGGCCCTGTGGGGTTCTGTATGGACCTGTAGGGTTCCGTAGGGGCCTGCAGGGTTCCGTAAGTGCCCGCAGGTGTCTGTAGGGTTCCGTAGGGTTCCGTAGGCACCTGCAGTGTTCTGTAGGAGCCCATAGGGTTTTAGTGAGGTTCCGTTGTGTTGCTAAGGGTCTTGTAGAGTGCTGTCGGGTCCTGGAGTATTCTGTAGGGTTCCAGAGGGCCTCGTAGGGTTCCATCGAAATCTATAGGGTTCCCTAGGGGCCCATAGAGTCCCGTAGATTTCCGTAGGGACCTGTAGGGTTGTGTAAGTGCCCGCAGAAGTCTGTAGGAGTCTGTGGGATTCTGTAAGGTTCCGGAGGGTTCTGCAGGGTTCCGTAGGGACCCGTAGAGTTCCGTAGTGGCTGGTAAAGTTCCGTAGGGCCCTGTGGGGTTCTGTATGGACCTGTAGGGTTCCGTAGGGGCCTGCAGGGTTCCGTAAGTGCCCGCAGGTGTCTGTAGGGTTCCGTAGGGGTCTGTAGGGTTCCGTAGGCGCCTGCAGTGTTCTGTAGGAGCCCATAGGGTTTTAGTGAGGTTCCGTTGTGTTGCTAAGGGTCTTGTAGAGTGCTGTCGGGTCCTGGAGTATTCTGTAGGGTTCCAGAGGGGCTGGTAGGGTTCCGTCGAAATCTGAAGGGTTCCCTAGGGGCCCGTAGAGTCCCGTAGATTTCCGTAGGGGCCTGTAGGGTTGTGTAAGTGCCCGCAGGGGTTGGTAGGAGCTTGTAGGGTGCCATATGTTTCCGGAGGGTTGTGTAGGGTTCCGTAGGGGCCTGTGGTGTTCCCTAGGGGCCTGTAGAGTCTCGTACAGTTCCGTAGGGTCCTGTAGGTTTCCATAAGCGCCCACAGAGGTCTGAAGGGGCCCGTACTGTTCCGTAAGGATCCATAGGGTTCCGTAGAGCTTCGTAGGTTCCCTAGAGGCCTCTGGAGTACCGCAGGAGCCAGTAGTGTTCTGTAGGGGCCCGTAGGGTTCCTTCCATAGGAGCTGGCAGTGTTCCGTAGGGTCCTCTAGGGTTGAGTAAGTGCCCGCAGGAGTCTGTAGGAATCCGTGGGATTCTCTAAGGTTCTGGAGGGTTCTGCAGGGTTCCGTAGGGGCCCGTAGAGTTCCGTAGTGGCTGGTAAAGTTCCCTAGGGCCCTGTACCGTTCCGTAACTGCCTGCAAGGGTCTTTAGGCTTCCGTAGGGGCTGGTAGGGTTCCATAAAGTTCCGTGGGTTCCTGCAGAGTTCTGCAAGTGCCCGCAAGGGCCTGTAGGGGCCCACAGTGTTTCTGCCAGGTTCCGTAGAGTTCCGTAGGGGCCATATTTTTCTGTAGTGGCTGGTAGTATTCAGTAGGGGTCTGTAGGGTTCTGTAGGCACCTGCAGTGTTCTGTAGGAGCCCATAGGGTTTTAGTGAGGTTCTGTTGTGTTGCTAAGGGTCTTGTAGAGTGCTGTCGGGTCCTGGAGTATTCTGTAGGGTTCCAGAGGGCCTCGTAGGGTTCCATCGAAATCTATAGGGTTCCCTAGGGGCCCATAGAGTCCCGTAGATTTCCGTAGGGACCTGTAGGGTTGTGTAAGTGCCCGCAGAAGTCTGTAGGAGTCTGTGGGATTCTGTAAGGTTCCGGAGGGTTCTGCAGGGTTCCGTAGGGACCCGTAGAGTTCCGTAGTGGCTGGTAAAGTTCCGTAGGGCCCTGTGGGGTTCTGTATGGACCTGTAGGGTTCCGTAGGGGCCTGCAGGGTTCCGTAAGTGCCCGCAGGTGTCTGTAGGGTTCCGTAGGGGTCTGTAGGGTTCCGTAGGCACCTGCAGTGTTCTGTAGGAGCCCATAGGGTTTTAGTGAGGTTCTGTTGTGTTGCTAAGGGTCTTGTAGAGTGCTGTCGGGTCCTGGAGTATTCTGTAGGGTTCCAGAGGGCCTCGTAGGGTTCCATCGAAATCTATAGGGTACCCTAGGGGCCCATAGAGTCCCGTAGATTTCCGTAGGGACCTGTAGGGTTGTGTAAGTGCCCGCAGAAGTCTGTAGGAGTCTGTGGGATTCTGTAAGGTTCCGGAGGGTTCTGCAGGGTTCCGTAGGGACCCGTAGAGTTCCGTAGTGGCTGGTAAAGTTCCGTAGGGCCCTGTGGGGTTCTGTATGGACCTGTAGGGTTCCGTAGGGGCCTGCAGGGTTCCGTAAGTGCCCGCAGGTGTCTGTAGGGTTCCGTAGGCACCTGCAGTGTTCTGTAGGAGCCCATAGGGTTTTAGTGAGGTTCCGTTGTGTTGCTAAGGGTCTTGTAGAGTGCTGTCGGGTCCTGGAGTATTCTGTAGGGTTCCAGAGGGCCTCGTAGGGTTCCATCGAAATCTATAGGGTTCCCTAGGGGCCCATAGAGTCCCGTAGATTTCCGTAGGGACCTGTAGGGTTGTGTAAGTGCCCGCAGAAGTCTGTAGGAGTCTGTGGGATTCTGTAAGGTTCCGGAGGGTTCTGCAGGGTTCCGTAGGGACCCGTAGAGTTCCGTAGTGGCTGGTAAAGTTCCGTAGGGCCCTGTGGGGTTCTGTATGGACCTGTAGGGTTCCGTAGGGGCCTGCAGGTTTCCGTAAGTGCCCGCAGGTGTCTGTAGGGTTCCGTAGGGGTCTGTAGGGTTCCGTAGGCGCCTGCAGTGTTCTGTAGGAGCCCATAGGGTTTTAGTGAGGTTCCGTTGTGTTGCTAAGGGTCTTGTAGAGTGCTGTCGGGTCCTGGAGTATTCTGTAGGGTTCCAGAGGGGCTGGTAGGGTTCCGTCGAAATCTGAAGGGTTCCCTAGGGGCCCGTAGAGTCCCGTAGATTTCCGTAGGGGCCTGTAGGGTTGTGTAAGTGCCCGCAGGGGTTGGTAGGAGCTTGTAGGGTGCCATATGTTTCCGGAGGGTTGTGTAGGGTTCCGTAGGGGCCTGTGGTGTTCCCTAGGGGCCTGTAGAGTCTCGTACAGTTCCGTAGGGTCCTGTAGGTTTCCATAAGCGCCCGCAGAGGTCTGAAGGGGCCCGTACTGTTCCGTAAGGATCCATAGGGTTCCGTAGAGCTTCGTAGGTTCCCTAGAGGCCTCTGGAGTACCGCAGGAGCCAGTAGTGTTCTGTAGGGGCCCGTAGGGTTCCTTCCATAGGAGCTGGCAGTGTTCCGTAGGGTCCTCTAGGGTTGAGTAAGTGCCCGCAGGAGTCTGTAGGAATCCGTGGGATTCTGTAAGGTTCTGGAGGGTTCTGCAGGGTTCCGTAGGGGCCCGTAGAGTTCCGTAGTGGCTGGTAAAGTTCCCTAGGGCCCTGTACCGTTCCGTAACTGCCTGCAAGGGTCTTTAGGCTTCCGTAGGGGCTGGTAGGGTTCCATAAAGTTCCGTGGGTTCCTGCAGAGTTCTGCAAGTGCCCGCAAGGGCCTGTAGGGGCCCACATTGTTTCTGTCAGGTTCCGTAGAGTTCCGTAGGGGCCATATTTTTCTGTAGTGGCTGGTAGTATTCAGTAGGGGTCTGTAGGGTTCTGTAGGCGCCTGCAGTGTTCTGTAGGAGCCCATAGGGTTTTAGTGAGGTTCTGTTGTGTTGCTAAGGGTCTTGTAGAGTGCTGTCGGGTCCTGGAGTATTCTGTAGGGTTCCAGAGGGCCTCGTAGGGTTCCATCGAAATCTATAGGGTTCCCTAGGGGCCCATAGAGTCCCGTAGATTTCCGTAGGGACCTGTAGGGTTGTGTAAGTGCCCGCAGAAGTCTGTAGGAGTCTGTGGGATTCTGTAAGGTTCCGGAGGGTTCTGCAGGGTTCCGTAGGGACCCGTAGAGTTCCGTAGTGGCTGGTAAAGTTCCGTAGGGCCCTGTGGGGTTCTGTATGGACCTGTAGGGTTCCGTAGGGGCCTGCAGGGTTCCGTAAGTGCCCGCAGGTGTCTGTAGGGTTCCGTAGGGGTCTGTAGGGTTCCGTAGGCACCTGCAGTGTTCTGTAGGAGCCCATAGGGTTTTAGTGAGGTTCCGTTGTGTTGCTAAGGGTCTTGTAGAGTGCTGTCGGGTCCTGGAGTATTCTGTAGGGTTCCAGAGGGCCTCGTAGGGTTCCATCGAAATCTATAGGGTACCCTAGGGGCCCATAGAGTCCCGTAGATTTCCGTAGGGACCTGTAGGGTTGTGTAAGTGCCCGCAGAAGTCTGTAGGAGTCTGTGGGATTCTGTAAGGTTCCGGAGGGTTCTGCAGGGTTCCGTAGGGACCCGTAGAGTTCCGTAGTGGCTGGTAAAGTTCCGTAGGGCCCTGTGGGGTTCTGTATGGACCTGTAGGGTTCCGTAGGGGCCTGCAGGGTTCCGTAAGTGCCCGCAGGTGTCTGTAGGGTTCCGTAGGCACCTGCAGTGTTCTGTAGGAGCCCATAGGGTTTTAGTGAGGTTCCGTTGTGTTGCTAAGGGTCTTGTAGAGTGCTGTCGGGTCCTGGAGTATTCTGTAGGGTTCCAGAGGGCCTCGTAGGGTTCCATCGAAATCTATAGGGTTCCCTAGGGGCCCATAGAGTCCCGTAGATTTCCGTAGGGACCTGTAGGGTTGTGTAAGTGCCCGCAGAAGTCTGTAGGAGTCTGTGGGATTCTGTAAGGTTCCGGAGGGTTCTGCAGGGTTCCGTAGGGACCCGTAGAGTTCCGTAGTGGCTGGTAAAGTTCCGTAGGGCCCTGTGGGGTTCTGTATGGACCTGTAGGGTTCCGTAGGGGCCTGCAGTTTTCCGTAAGTGCCCGCAGGTGTCTGTAGGGTTCCGTAGGGGTCTGTAGGGTTCCGTAGGCACCTGCAGTGTTCTGTAGGAGCCCATAGGGTTTTAGTGAGGTTCCGTTGTGTTGCTAAGGGTCTTGTAGAGTGCTGTCGGGTCCTGGAGTATTCTGTAGGGTTCCAGAGGGCCTCGTAGGGTTCCATCGAAATCTATAGGGTTCCCTAGGGGCCCATAGAGTCCCGTAGATTTCCGTAGGGACCTGTAGGGTTGTGTAAGTGCCCGCAGAAGTCTGTAGGAGTCTGTGGGATTCTGTAAGGTTCCGGAGGGTTCTGCAGGGTTCCGTAGGGACCCGTAGAGTTCCGTAGTGGCTGGTAAAGTTCCGTAGGGCCCTGTGGGGTTCTGTATGGACCTGTAGGGTTCCGTAGGGGCCTGCAGGTTTCCGTAAGTGCCCGCAGGTGTCTGTAGGGTTCCGTAGGGGTCTGTAGGGTTCCGTAGGCGCCTGCAGTGTTCTGTAGGAGCCCATAGGGTTTTAGTGAGGTTCCGTTGTGTTGCTAAGGGTCTTGTAGAGTGCTGTCGGGTCCTGGAGTATTCTGTAGGGTTCCAGAGGGGCTGGTAGGGTTCCGTCGAAATCTGAAGGGTTCCCTAGGGGCCCGTAGAGTCCCGTAGATTTCCGTAGGGGCCTGTAGGGTTGTGTAAGTGCCCGCAGGGGTTGGTAGGAGCTTGTAGGGTGCCATATGTTTCCGGAGGGTTGTGTAGGGTTCTGTAGGGGCCTGTGGTGTTCCCTAGGGGCCTGTAGAGTCTCGTACAGTTCCGTAGGGTCCTGTAGGTTTCCATAAGCGCCCGCAGAGGTCTGAAGGGGCCCGTACTGTTCCGTAAGGATCCATAGGGTTCCGTAGAGCTTCGTAGGTTCCCTAGAGGCCTCTGGAGTACCGCAGGAGCCAGTAGTGTTCTGTAGGGGCCCGTAGGGTTCCTTCCATAGGAGCTGGCAGTGTTCCGTAGGGTCCTCTAGGGTTGAGTAAGTGCCCGCAGGAGTCTGTAGGAATCCGTGGGATTCTGTAAGGTTCTGCAGGGTTCTGCAGGGTTCCCTAGGGGCCCGTAGAGTTCCGTAGTGGCTGGTAAAGTTCCCTAGGGCCCTGTACCGTTCCGTAACTGCCTGCAAGGGTCTTTAGGCTTCCGTAGGGGCTGGTAGGGTTCCATATAGTTCCGTGGGTTCCTGCAGAGTTCTGCAAGTGCCCGCAAGGGCCTGTAGGGGCCCACAGTGTTTCTGCCAGGTTCCGTAGAGTTCCGTAGGGGCCATATTTTTCTGTAGTGGCTGGTAGTATTCAGTAGGGGTCTGTAGGGTTCTGTAGGCGCCTGCAGTGTTCTGTAGGAGCCCATAGGGTTTTAGTGAGGTTCTGTTGTGTTGCTAAGGGTCTTGTAGAGTGCTGTCGGGTCCTGGAGTATTCTGTAGGGTTCCAGAGGGCCTCGTAGGGTTCCATCGAAATCTATAGGGTTCCCTAGGGGCCCATAGAGTCCCGTAGATTTCCGTAGGGACCTGTAGGGTTGTGTAAGTGCCCGCAGAAGTCTGTAGGAGTCTGTGGGATTCTGTAAGGTTCCGGAGGGTTCTGCAGGGTTCCGTAGGGACCCGTAGAGTTCCGTAGTGGCTGGTAAAGTTCCGTAGGGCCCTGTGGGGTTCTGTATGGACCTGTAGGGTTCCGTAGGGGCCTGCAGGGTTCCGTAAGTGCCCGCAGGTGTCTGTAGGGTTCCGTAGGGGTCTGTAGGGTTCCGTAGGCACCTGCAGTGTTCTGTAGGAGCCCATAGGGTTTTAGTGAGGTTCCGTTGTGTTGCTAAGGGTCTTGTAGAGTGCTGTCGGGTCCTGGAGTATTCTGTAGGGTTCCAGAGGGCCTCGTAGGGTTCCATCGAAATCTATAGGGTACCCTAGGGGCCCATAGAGTCCCGTAGATTTCCGTAGGGACCTGTAGGGTTGTGTAAGTGCCCGCAGAAGTCTGTAGGAGTCTGTGGGATTCTGTAAGGTTCCGGAGGGTTCTGCAGGGTTCCGTAGGGACCCGTAGAGTTCCGTAGTGGCTGGTAAAGTTCCGTAGGGCCCTGTGGGGTTCTGTATGGACCTGTAGGGTTCCGTAGGGGCCTGCAGGGTTCCGTAAGTGCCCGCAGGTGTCTGTAGGGTTCCGTAGGCACCTGCAGTGTTCTGTAGGAGCCCATAGGGTTTTAGTGAGGTTCCGTTGTGTGCTAAGGGTCTTGTAGAGTGCTGTCGGGTCCTGGAGTATTCTGTAGGGTTCCAGAGGGCCTCGTAGGGTTCCATCGAAATCTATAGGGTTCCCTAGGGGCCCATAGAGTCCCGTAGATTTCCGTAGGACCTGTAGGGTTGTGTAAGTGCCCGCAGAAGTCTGTAGGAGTCTGTGGGATTCTGTAAGGTTCCGGAGGGTTCTGCAGGGTTCCGTAGGGACCCGTAGAGTTCCGTAGTGGCTGGTAAAGTTCCGTAGGGCCCTGTGGGGTTCTGTATGGACCTGTAGGGTTCCGTAGGGGCCTGCAGGGTTCCGTAAGTGCCCGCAGGTGTCTGTAGGGTTCCGTAGGGGTCTGTAGGGTTCCGTAGGCACCTGCAGTGTTCTGTAGGAGCCCATAGGGTTTTAGTGAGGTTCCGTTGTGTTGCTAAGGGTCTTGTAGAGTGCTGTCGGGTCCTGGAGTATTCTGTAGGGTTCCAGAGGGCCTTGTAGGGTTCCGTCGAAATCTGAAGGGTTCCCTAGGGGCCCGTAGAGTCCGTAGATTTCCGTAGGGGCCTGTAGGGTTGTGTAAGTGCCCGCAGGGGTTGGTAGGAGCTTGTAGGGTGCCATATGTTTCCGGAGGGTTGTGTAGGGTTCCGTAGGGGCCTGTGGTGTTCCCTAGGGGCCTGTAGAGTCTCGTACAGTTCCGTAGGGTCCTGTAGGTTTCCATAAGCGCCCGCAGAGGTCTGAAGGGGCCCGTACTGTTCCGTAAGGATCCATAGGGTTCCGTAGAGCTTCGTAGGTTCCCTAGAGGCCTCTGGAGTACCGCAGGAGCCAGTAGTGTTCCGTAGGGGTCCTCTAGGGTTGAGTAAGTGCCCGCAGGAGTCTGTAGGAATCCGTGGGATTCTGTAAGGTTCTGGAGGGTTCTGCAGGGTTCCGTAGGGGCCCGTAGAGTTCCGTAGTGGCTGGTAAAGTTCCCTAGGGCCCTGTACCGTTCCGTAACTGCCTGCAAGGGTCTTTAGGCTTCCGTAGGGGCTGGTAGGGTTCCATAAAGTTCCGTGGGTTCCTGCAGAGTTCTGCAAGTGCCCGCAAGGGCCTGTAGGGGCCCACAGTGTTTCTGTCAGGTTCCGTAGAGTTCCGTAGGGGCCATATTTTTCTGTAGTGGCTGGTAGTATTCTGTAGGGGTCTGTAGGGTTCCGTAGGCGCCTGCAGCGTTCTGTAGGAGCCCATAGGGTTTTAGTGAGGTTCTGTTGTGTTGCTAAGGGTCTTGTAGAGTGCTGTCGGGTCCTGGAGTATTCTGTAGGGTTCCAGAGGGCCTCGTAGGGTTCCATCGAAATCTATAGGGTACCCTAGGGGCCCATAGAGTCCCGTAGATTTCCGTAGGGACCTGTAGGGTTGTGTAAGTGCCCGCAGAAGTCTGTAGGAGTCTGTGGGATTCTGTAAGGTTCCGGAGGGTTCTGCAGGGTTCCGTAGGGACCCGTAGAGTTCCGTAGTGGCTGGTAAAGTTCCGTAGGGCCCTGTGGGGTTCTGTATGGACCTGTAGGGTTCCGTAGGGGCCTGCAGGGTTCCGTAAGTGCCCGCAGGTGTCTGTAGGGTTCCGTAGGCACCTGCAGTGTTCTGTAGGAGCCCATAGGGTTTTAGTGAGGTTCCGTTGTGTTGCTAAGGGTCTTGTAGAGTGCTGTCGGGTCCTGGAGTATTCTGTATAGGGTTCCAGAGGGCCTCGTAGGGTTCTATCGAAATCTATAGGGTACCCTAGGGGCCCATAGAGTCCCGTAGATTTCCGTAGGGACCTTTAGGGTTGTGTAAGTGCCCGCAGAAGTCTGTAGGAGTCTGTGGGATTCTGTAAGGTTCCGGAGGGTTCTGCAGGGTTCCGTAGGGACCCGTAGAGTTCCGTAGTGGCTGGTAAAGTTCCGTAGGGCCCTGTGGGGTTCTGTATGGACCTGTAGGGTTCCGTAGGGGCCTGCAGGGTTCCGTAAGTACCCGCAGGTGTCTGTAGGGTTCCGTAGGGGTCTGTAGGGTTCCGTAGGCACCTGCAGTGTTCTGTAGGAGCCCATAGGGTTTTAGTGAGGTTCCGTTGTGTTGCTAAGGGTCTTGTAGAGTGCTGTCGGGTCCTGGAGTATTCTGTAGGGTTCCAGAGGGCCTCGTAGGGTTCCATCGAAATCTATAGGGTTCCCTAGGGGCCCATAGAGTCCCGTAGATTTCCGTAGGGACCTGTAGGGTTGTGTAAGTGCCCGCAGAAGTCTGTAGGAGTCTGTGGGATTCTGTAAGGTTCCGGAGGGTTCTGCAGGGTTCCGTAGGGACCCGTAGAGTTCCGTAGTGGCTGGTAAAGTTCCGTAGGGCCCTGTGGGGTTCTGTATGGACATGTAGGGTTCCGTAGGGGCCTGCAGGTTTCCGTAAGTGCCCGCAGGTGTCTGTAGGGTTCCGTAGGGGTCTGTAGGGTTCCGTAGGCGCCTGCAGTGTTCTGTAGGAGCCCATAGGGTTTTAGTGAGGTTCCGTTGTGTTGCTAAGGGTCTTGTAGAGTGCTGTCGGGTCCTGGAGTATTCTGTAGGGTTCCAGAGGGGCTGGTAGGGTTCCGTCGAAATCTGAAGGGTTCCCTAGGGGCCCGTAGAGTCCCGTAGATTTCCGTAGGGGCCTGTAGGGTTGTGTAAGTGCCCGCAGGGGTTGGTAGGAGCTTGTAGGGTGCCATATGTTTCCGGAGGGTTGTGTAGGGTTCTGTAGGGGCCTGTGGTGTTCCCTAGGGGCCTGTAGAGTCTCGTACAGTTCCGTAGGGTCCTGTAGGTTTCCATAAGCGCCCGCAGAGGTCTGAAGGGGCCCGTACTGTTCCGTAAGGATCCATAGGGTTCCGTAGAGCTTCGTAGGTTCCCTAGAGGCCTCTGGAGTACCGCAGGAGCCAGTAGTGTTCTGTAGGGGCCCGTAGGGTTCCTTCCATAGGAGCTGGCAGTGTTCCGTAGGGTCCTCTAGGGTTGAGTAAGTGCCCGCAGGAGTCTGTAGGAATCCGTGGGATTCTGTAAGGTTCTGCAGGGTTCTGCAGGGTTCCGTAGGGGCCCCTAGAGTTCCGTAGTGGCTGGTAAAGTTCCCTAGGGCCCTGTACCGTTCCGTAACTGCCTGCAAGGGTCTTTAGGCTTCCGTAGGGGCTGGTAGGGTTCCATAAAGTTCCGTGGGTTCCTGCAGAGTTCTGCAAGTGCCCGCAAGGGCCTGTAGGGGCCCACAGTGTTTCTGCCAGGTTCCGTAGAGTTCCGTAGGGGCCATATTTTTCTGTAGTGGCTGGTAGTATTCAGTAGGGGTCTGTAGGGTTCTGTAGGCGCCTGCAGTGTTCTGTAGGAGCCCATAGGGTTTTAGTGAGGTTCCGTTGTGTTGCTAAGGGTCTTGTAGAGTGCTGTCGGGTCCTGGAGTATTCTGTAGGGTTCCAGAGGGCCTCGTAGGGTTCCATCGAAATCTATAGGGTACCCTAGGGGCCCGTAGAGTCCCGTAGATTTCCGTAGGGACCTGTAGGGTTGTGTAAGTGCCCGCAGAAGTCTGTAGGAGTCTGTGGGATTCTGTAAGGTTCCGGAGGGTTCTGCAGGGTTCCGTAGGGACCCGTAGAGTTCCGTAGTGGCTGGTAAATTTCCGTAGGGCCCTGTGGGGTTCTGTATGGACCTGTAGGGTTCCGTAGGGGCCTGCAGGGTTCCGTAAGTGCCCGCAGGTGTCTGTAGGGTTCCGTAGGGGTCTGTAGGGTTCCGTAGGCACCTGCAGTGTTCTGTAGGAGCCCATAGGGTTTTAGTGAGGTTCCGTTGTGTTGCTAAGGGTCTTGTAGAGTGCTGTCGGGTCCTGGAGTATTCTGTAGGGTTCCAGAGGGCCTCGTAGGGTTCCATCGAAATCTATAGGGTACCCTAGGGGCCCATAGAGTCCCGTAGATTTCCGTAGGGACCTGTAGGGTTGTGTAAGTGCCCGCAGAAGTCTGTAGGAGTCTGTGGGATTCTGTAAGGTTCCGGAGGGTTCTGCAGGGTTCCGTAGGGACCCGTAGAGTTCCGTAGTGGCTGGTAAAGTTCCGTAGGGCCCTGTGGGGTTCTGTATGGACATGTAGGGTTCCGTAGGGGCCTGCAGGTTTCCGTAAGTGCCCGCAGGTGTCTGTAGGGTTCCGTAGGGGTCTGTAGGGTTCCGTAGGCGCCTGCAGTGTTCTGTAGGAGCCCATAGGGTTTTAGTGAGGTTCCGTTGTGTTGCTAAGGGTCTTGTAGAGTGCTGTCGGGTCCTGGAGTATTCTGTAGGGTTCCAGAGGGGCTGGTAGGGTTCCGTCGAAATCTGAAGGGTTCCCTAGGGGCCCGTAGAGTCCCGTAGATTTCCGTAGGGGCCTGTAGGGTTGTGTAAGTGCCCGCAGGGGTTGGTAGGAGCTTGTAGGGTGCCATATGTTTCCGGAGGGTTGTGTAGGGTTCTGTAGGGGCCTGTGGTGTTCCCTAGGGGCCTGTAGAGTCTCGTACAGTTCCGTAGGGTCCTGTAGGTTTCCATAAGCGCCCGCAGAGGTCTGAAGGGGCCCGTACTGTTCCGTAAGGATCCATAGGGTTCCGTAGAGCTTCGTAGGTTCCCTAGAGGCCTCTGGAGTACCGCAGGAGCCAGTAGTGTTCTGTAGGGGCCCGTAGGGTTCCTTCCATAGGAGCTGGCAGTGTTCCGTAGGGTCCTCTAGGGTTGAGTAAGTGCCCGCAGGAGTCTGTAGGAATCCGTGGGATTCTGTAAGGTTCTGCAGGGTTCTGCAGGGTTCCGTAGGGGCCCCTAGAGTTCCGTAGTGGCTGGTAAAGTTCCCTAGGGCCCTGTACCGTTCCGTAACTGCCTGCAAGGGTCTTTAGGCTTCCGTAGGGGCTGGTAGGGTTCCATAAAGTTCCGTGGGTTCCTGCAGAGTTCTGCAAGTGCCCGCAAGGGCCTGTAGGGGCCCACAGTGTTTCTGCCAGGTTCCGTAGAGTTCCGTAGGGGCCATATTTTTCTGTAGTGGCTGGTAGTATTCTGTAGGGGTCTGTAGGGTTCTGTAGGCGCCTGCAGTGTTCTGTAGGAGCCCATAGGGTTTTAGTGAGGTTCCGTTGTGTTGCTAAGGGTCTTGTAGAGTGCTGTCGGGTCCTGGAGTATTCTGTAGGGTTCCAGAGGGCCTCGTAGGGTTCCATCGAAATCTATAGGGTTCCCTAGGGGCCCATAGAGTCCCGTAGATTTCCGTAGGGACCTGTAGGGTTGTGTAAGTGCCCGCAGAAGTCTGTAGGAGTCTGTGGGATTCTGTAAGGTTCCGGAGGGTTCTGCAGGGTTCCGTAGGGACCTGTAGAGTTCCGTAGTGGCTGGTAAAGTTCCGTAGGGCCCTGTGGGGTTCTGTATGGACCTGTAGGGTTCCGTAGGGGCCTGCAGGGTTCCGTAAGTGCCCGCAGGTGTCTGTAGGGTTCCGTAGGGGTCTGTAGGGTTCCGTAGGCACCTGCAGTGTTCTGTAGGAGCCCATAGGGTTTTAGTGTGGTTCCGTTGTGTTGCTAAGGGTCTTGTAGAGTGCTGTCGGGTCCTGGAGTATTCTGTAGGGTTCCAGAGGGCCTCGTAGGGTTCCATCGAAATCTATAGGGTACCCTAGGGGCCCATAGAGTCCCGTAGATTTCCGTAGGGACCTGTAGGGTTGTGTAAGTGCCCGCAGAAGTCTGTAGGAGTCTGTGGGATTCTGTAAGGTTCCGGAGGGTTCTGCAGGGTTCCGTAGGGACCCGTAGAGTTCCGTAGTGGCTGGTAAAGTTCCGTAGGGCCCTGTGGGGTTCTGTATGGACCTGTAGGGTTCCGTAGGGGCCTGCAGGGTTCCGTAAGTGCCCGCAGGTGTCTGTAGGGTTCCGTAGGGGTCTGTAGGGTTCCGTAGGCACCTGCAGTGTTCTGTAGGAGCCCATAGGGTTTTAGTGAGGTTCCGTTGTGTTGCTAAGGGTCTTGTAGAGTGCTGTCGGGTCCTGGAGTATTCTGTAGGGTTCCAGAGGGGCTGGTAGGGTTCCGTCGAAATCTGAAGGGTTCCCTAGGGGCCCGTAGAGTCCCGTAGATTTCCGTAGGGGCCTGTAGGGTTGTGTAAGTGCCCGCAGGGGTTGGTAGGAGCTTGTAGGGTGCCATATGTTTCCGGAGGGTTGTTTAGGGTTCCGTAGGGGCCTGTGGTGTTCCCTAGGGGCCTGTAGAGTCTCGTACAGTTCCGTAGGGTCCTGTAGGTTTCCATAAGCGCCCGCAGAGGTCTGAAGGGGCCCGTACTGTTCCGTAAGGATCCATAGGGTTCCGTAGAGCTTCGTAGGTTCCCTAGAGGCCTCTGGAGTACCGCAGGAGCCAGTAGTGTTCCGTAGGGTCCTCTAGGGTTGAGTAAGTGCCCGCAGGAGTCTGTAGGAATCCGTGGGATTCTGTAAGGTTCTGGAGGGTTCTGCAGGGTTCCCTAGGGGCCCGTAGAGTTCCGTAGTGGCTGGTAAAGTTCCCTAGGGCCCTGTACCGTTCCGTAACTGCCTGCAAGGGTCTTTAGGCTTCCGTAGGGGCTGGTAGGGTTCCATAAAGTTCCGTGGGTTCCTGCAGAGTTCTGCAAGTGCCCGCAAGGGCCTGTAGGGGCCCACAGTGTTTCTGTCAGGTTCCGTAGAGTTCTGTAGGGGCCATATTTTTCTGTAGTGGCTGGTAGTATTCTGTAGGGGTCTGTAGGGTTCCGTAGGCGCCTGCAGTGTTCTGTAGGAGCCCATAGGGTTTTAGTGAGGTTCTGTTGTGTTGCTAAGGGTCTTGTAGAGTGCTGTCGGGTCCTGGAGTATTCTGTAGGGTTCCAGAGGGCCTCGTAGGGTTCCATCGAAATCTATAGGGTTCCCTAGGGGCCCATAGAGTCCCGTAGATTTCCGTAGGGACCTGTAGGGTTGTGTAAGTGCCCGCAGAAGTCTGTAGGAGTCTGTGGGATTCTGTAAGGTTCCGGAGGGTTCTGCAGGGTTCCGTAGGGACCCGTAGAGTTCCGTAGTGGCTGGTAAAGTTCCGTAGGGCCCTGTGGGGTTCTGTATGGACCTGTAGGGTTCCGTAGGGGCCTGCAGGGTTCCGTAAGTGCCCGCAGGTGTCTGTAGGGTTCCGTAGGGGTCTGTAGGGTTCCGTAGGCACCTGCAGTGTTCTGTAGGAGCCCATAGGGTTTTAGTGAGGTTCCGTTGTGTTGCTAAGGGTCTTGTAGAGTGCTGTCGGGTCCTGGAGTATTCTGTAGGGTTCCAGAGGGGCTGGTAGGGTTCCGTCGAAATCTGAAGGGTTCCCTAGGGGCCCGTAGAGTCCCGTAGATTTCCGTAGGGGCCTGTAGGGTTGTGTAAGTGCCCGCAGGGGTTGGTAGGAGCTTGTAGGGTGCCATATGTTTCCGGAGGGTTGTGTAGGGTTCCGTAGGGGCCTGTGGTGTTCCCTAGGGGCCTGTAGAGTCTCGTACAGTTCCGTAGGGTCCTGTAGGTTTCCATAAGCGCCCGCAGAGGTCTGAAGGGGCCCGTACTGTTCCGTAAGGATCCATAGGGTTCCGTAGAGCTTCGTAGGTTCCCTAGAGGCCTCTGGAGTACCGCAGGAGCCAGTAGTGTTCTGTAGGGGCCCGTAGGGTTCCTTCCATAGGAGCTGGCAGTGTTCCGTAGGGTCCTCTAGGGTTGAGTAAGTGCCCGCAGGAGTCTGTAGGAATCCGTGGGATTCTGTAAGGTTCTGGAGGGTTCTGCAGGGTTCCGTAGGGGCCCGTAGAGTTCCATAGTGGCTGGTAAAGTTCCCTAGGGCCCTGTACCGTTCCGTAACTGCCTGCAAGGGTCTTTAGGCTTCCGTAGGGGCTGGTAGGGTTCCATAAAGTTCCGTGGGTTCCTGCAGAGTTCTGCAAGTGCCCGCAAGGGCCTGTAGGGGCCCACAGTGTTTCTGCCAGGTTCCGTAGAGTTCCGTAGGGGCCATATTTTTCTGTAGTGGCTGGTAGTATTCTGTAGGGGTCTGTAGGGTTCCGTAGGCGCCTGCAGCGTTCTGTAGGAGCCCATAGGGTTTTAGTGAGGTTCCGTTGTGTTGCTAAGGGTCTTGTAGAGTGCTGTCGGGTCCTGGAGTATTCTGTAGGGTTCCAGAGGGCCTCGTAGGGTTCCATCGAAATCGATAGGGTTCCCTAGGGGCCCATAGAGTCCCGTAGATTTCCGTAGGGACCTGTAGGGTTGTGTAAGTGCCCGCAGAAGTCTGTAGGAGTCTGTGGGATTCTGTAAGGTTCCGGAGGGTTCTGCAGGGTTCCGTAGGGACCCGTAGAGTTCCGTAGTGGCTGGTAAAGTTCCGTAGGGCCCTGTGGGGTTCTGTATGGACCTGTAGGGTTCCGTAGGGGCCTGCAGGGTTCCGTAAGTGCCCGCAGGTGTCTGTAGGGTTCCGTAGGGGTCTGTAGGGTTCCGTAGGCGCCTGCAGTGTTCTGTAGGAGCCCATAGGGTTTTAGTGAGGTTCCGTTGTGTTGCTAAGGGTCTTGTAGAGTGCTGTCGTGTCCTGGAGTATTCTGTAGGGTTCCAGAGGGGCTGGTAGGGTTCCGTCGAAATCTGAAGGGTTCCCTAGGGGCCCGTAGAGTCCCGTAGATTTCCGTAGGGGCCTGTAGGGTTGTGTAAGTGCCCGCAGGGGTTGGTAGGAGCTTGTAGGGTGCCATATGTTTCCGGAGGGTTGTGTAGGGTTCCGTAGGGGCCTGTGGTGTTCCCTAGGGGCCTGTAGAGTCTCGTACAGTTCCGTAGGGTCCTGTAGGTTTCCATAAGCGCCCGCAGAGGTCTGAAGGGGCCCGTACTGTTCCGTAAGGATCCATAGGGTTCCGTAGAGCTTCGTAGGTTCCCTAGAGGCCTCTGGAGTACCGCAGGAGCCAGTAGTGTTCCGTAGGGTCCTCTAGGGTTGAGTAAGTGCCCGCAGGAGTCTGTAGGAATCCGTGGGATTCTGTAAGGTTCTGGAGGGTTCTGCAGGGTTCCCTAGGGGCCCGTAGAGTTCCGTAGTGGCTGGTAAAGTTCCCTAGGGCCCTGTACCGTTCCGTAACTGCCTGCAAGGGTCTTTAGGCTTCCGTAGGGGCTGGTAGGGTTCCATAAAGTTCCGTGGGTTCCTGCAGAGTTCTGCAAGTGCCCGCAAGGGCCTGTAGGGGCCCACAGTGTTTCTGTCAGGTTCCGTAGAGTTCTGTAGGGGCCATATTTTTCTGTAGTGGCTGGTAGTATTCTGTAGGGGTCTGTAGGGTTCCGTAGGCGCCTGCAGTGTTCTGTAGGAGCCCATAGGGTTTTAGTGAGGTTCTGTTGTGTTGCTAAGGGTCTTGTAGAGTGCTGTCGGGTCCTGGAGTATTCTGTAGGGTTCCAGAGGGCCTCGTAGGGTTCCATCGAAATCTATAGGGTTCCCTAGGGGCCCATAGAGTCCCGTAGATTTCCGTAGGGACCTGTAGGGTTGTGTAAGTGCCCGCAGAAGTCTGTAGGAGTCTGTGGGATTCTGTAAGGTTCCGGAGGGTTCTGCAGGGTTCCGTAGGGACCCGTAGAGTTCCGTAGTGGCTGGTAAAGTTCCGTAGGGCCCTGTGGGGTTCTGTATGGACCTGTAGGGTTCCGTAGGGGCCTGCAGGGTTCCGTAAGTGCCCGCAGGTGTCTGTAGGGTTCCGTAGGGGTCTGTAGGGTTCCGTAGGCACCTGCAGTGTTCTGTAGGAGCCCATAGGGTTTTAGTGAGGTTCCGTTGTGTTGCTAAGGGTCTTGTAGAGTGCTGTCGGGTCCTGGAGTATTCTGTAGGGTTCCAGAGGGGCTGGTAGGGTTCCGTCGAAATCTGAAGGGTTCCCTAGGGGCCCGTAGAGTCCCGTAGATTTCCGTAGGGGCCTGTAGGGTTGTGTAAGTGCCCGCAGGGGTTGGTAGGAGCTTGTAGGGTGCCATATGTTTCCGGAGGGTTGTGTAGGGTTCCGTAGGGGCCTGTGGTGTTCCCTAGGGGCCTGTAGAGTCTCGTACAGTTCCGTAGGGTCCTGTAGGTTTCCATAAGCGCCCGCAGAGGTCTGAAGGGGCCCGTACTGTTCCGTAAGGATCCATAGGGTTCCGTAGAGCTTCGTAGGTTCCCTAGAGGCCTCTGGAGTACCGCAGGAGCCAGTAGTGTTCCGTAGGGTCCTCTAGGGTTGAGTAAGTGCCCGCAGGAGTCTGTAGGAATCCGTGGGATTCTGTAAGGTTCTGGAGGGTTCTGCAGGGTTCCCTAGGGGCCCGTAGAGTTCCGTAGTGGCTGGTAAAGTTCCCTAGGGCCCTGTACCGTTCCGTAACTGCCTGCAAGGGTCTTTAGGCTTCCGTAGGGGCTGGTAGGGTTCCATAAAGTTCCGTGGGTTCCTGCAGAGTTCTGCAAGTGCCCGCAAGGGCCTGTAGGGGCCCACAGTGTTTCTGTCAGGTTCCGTAGAGTTCTGTAGGGGCCATATTTTTCTGTAGTGGCTGGTAGTATTCTGTAGGGGTCTGTAGGGTTCCGTAGGCGCCTGCAGTGTTCTGTAGGAGCCCATAGGGTTTTAGTGAGGTTCTGTTGTGTTGCTAAGGGTCTTGTAGAGTGCTGTCGGGTCCTGGAGTATTCTGTAGGGTTCCAGAGGGCCTCGTAGGGTTCCATCGAAATCTATAGGGTTCCCTAGGGGCCCATAGAGTCCCGTAGATTTCCGTAGGGACCTGTAGGGTTGTGTAAGTGCCCGCAGAAGTCTGTAGGAGTCTGTGGGATTCTGTAAGGTTCCGGAGGGTTCTGCAGGGTTCCGTAGGGACCCGTAGAGTTCCGTAGTGGCTGGTAAAGTTCCGTAGGGCCCTGTGGGGTTCTGTATGGACCTGTAGGGTTCCGTAGGGGCCTGCAGGGTTCCGTAAGTGCCCGCAGGTGTCTGTAGGGTTCCGTAGGGGTCTGTAGGGTTCCGTAGGCACCTGCAGTGTTCTGTAGGAGCCCATAGGGTTTTAGTGAGGTTCCGTTGTGTTGCTAAGGGTCTTGTAGAGTGCTGTCGGGTCCTGGAGTATTCTGTAGGGTTCCAGAGGGGCTGGTAGGGTTCCGTCGAAATCTGAAGGGTTCCCTAGGGGCCCGTAGAGTCCCGTAGATTTCCGTAGGGGCCTGTAGGGTTGTGTAAGTGCCCGCAGGGGTTGGTAGGAGCTTGTAGGGTGCCATATGTTTCCGGAGGGTTGTGTAGGGTTCCGTAGGGGCCTGTGGTGTTCCCTAGGGGCCTGTAGAGTCTCGTACAGTTCCGTAGGGTCCTGTAGGTTTCCATAAGCGCCCGCAGAGGTCTGAAGGGGCCCGTACTGTTCCGTAAGGATCCATAGGGTTCCGTAGAGCTTCGTAGGTTCCCTAGAGGCCTCTGGAGTACCGCAGGAGCCAGTAGTGTTCTGTAGGGGCCCGTAGGGTTCCTTCCATAGGAGCTGGCAGTGTTCCGTAGGGTCCTCTAGGGTTGAGTAAGTGCCCGCAGGAGTCTGTAGGAATCCGTGGGATTCTGTAAGGTTCTGGAGGGTTCTGCAGGGTTCCGTAGGGGCCCGTAGAGTTCCATAGTGGCTGGTAAAGTTCCCTAGGGCCCTGTACCGTTCCGTAACTGCCTGCAAGGGTCTTTAGGCTTCCGTAGGGGCTGGTAGGGTTCCATAAAGTTCCGTGGGTTCCTGCAGAGTTCTGCAAGTGCCCGCAAGGGCCTGTAGGGGCCCACAGTGTTTCTGCCAGGTTCCGTAGAGTTCCGTAGGGGCCATATTTTTCTGTAGTGGCTGGTAGTATTCTGTAGGGGTCTGTAGGGTTCCGTAGGCACCTGCAGCGTTCTGTAGGAGCCCATAGGGTTTTAGTGAGGTTCCGTTGTGTTGCTAAGGGTCTTGTAGAGTGCTGTCGGGTCCTGGAGTATTCTGTAGGGTTCCAGAGGGCCTCGTAGGGTTCCATCGAAATCGATAGGGTTCCCTAGGGGCCCATAGAGTCCCGTAGATTTCCGTAGGGACCTGTAGGGTTGTGTAAGTGCCCGCAGAAGTCTGTAGGAGTCTGTGGGATTCTGTAAGGTTCCGGAGGGTTCTGCAGGGTTCCGTAGGGACCTGTAGAGTTCCGTAGTGGCTGGTAAAGTTCCGTAGGGCCCTGTGGGGTTCTGTATGGACCTGTAGGGTTCCGTAGGGGCCTGCAGGGTTCCGTAAGTGCCCGCAGGTGTCTGTAGGGTTCCGTAGGGGTCTGTAGGGTTCCGTAGGCACCTGCAGTGTTCTGTAGGAGCCCATAGGGTTTTAGTGTGGTTCCGTTGTGTTGCTAAGGGTCTTGTAGAGTGCTGTCGGGTCCTGGAGTATTCTGTAGGGTTCCAGAGGGCCTCGTAGGGTTCCATCGAAATCTATAGGGTACCCTAGGGGCCCATAGAGTCCCGTAGATTTCCGTAGGGACCTGTAGGGTTGTGTAAGTGCCCGCAGAAGTCTGTAGGAGTCTGTGGGATTCTGTAAGGTTCCGGAGGGTTCTGCAGGGTTCCGTAGGGACCCGTAGAGTTCCGTAGTGGCTGGTAAAGTTCCGTAGGGCCCTGTGGGGTTCTGTATGGACCTGTAGGGTTCCGTAGGGGCCTGCAGGGTTCCGTAAGTGCCCGCAGGTGTCTGTAGGGTTCCGTAGGGGTCTGTAGGGTTCCGTAGGCACCTGCAGTGTTCTGTAGGAGCCCATAGGGTTTTAGTGAGGTTCCGTTGTGTTGCTAAGGGTCTTGTAGAGTGCTGTCGGGTCCTGGAGTATTCTGTAGGGTTCCAGAGGGGCTGGTAGGGTTCCGTCGAAATCTGAAGGGTTCCCTAGGGGCCCGTAGAGTCCCGTAGATTTCCGTAGGGGCCTGTAGGGTTGTGTAAGTGCCCGCAGGGGTTGGTAGGAGCTTGTAGGGTGCCATATGTTTCCGGAGGGTTGTTTAGGGTTCCGTAGGGGCCTGTGGTGTTCCCTAGGGGCCTGTAGAGTCTCGTACAGTTCCGTAGGGTCCTGTAGGTTTCCATAAGCGCCCGCAGAGGTCTGAAGGGGCCCGTACTGTTCCGTAAGGATCCATAGGGTTCCGTAGAGCTTCGTAGGTTCCCTAGAGGCCTCTGGAGTACCGCAGGAGCCAGTAGTGTTCCGTAGGGTCCTCTAGGGTTGAGTAAGTGCCCGCAGGAGTCTGTAGGAATCCGTGGGATTCTGTAAGGTTCTGGAGGGTTCTGCAGGGTTCCCTAGGGGCCCGTAGAGTTCCGTAGTGGCTGGTAAAGTTCCCTAGGGCCCTGTACCGTTCCGTAACTGCCTGCAAGGGTCTTTAGGCTTCCGTAGGGGCTGGTAGGGTTCCATAAAGTTCCGTGGGTTCCTGCAGAGTTCTGCAAGTGCCCGCAAGGGCCTGTAGGGGCCCACAGTGTTTCTGTCAGGTTCCGTAGAGTTCTGTAGGGGCCATATTTTTCTGTAGTGGCTGGTAGTATTCTGTAGGGGTCTGTAGGGTTCCGTAGGCGCCTGCAGTGTTCTGTAGGAGCCCATAGGGTTTTAGTGAGGTTCTGTTGTGTTGCTAAGGGTCTTGTAGAGTGCTGTCGGGTCCTGGAGTATTCTGTAGGGTTCCAGAGGGCCTCGTAGGGTTCCATCGAAATCTATAGGGTTCCCTAGGGGCCCATAGAGTCCCGTAGATTTCCATAGGGACCTGTAGGGTTGTGTAAGTGCCCGCAGAAGTCTGTAGGAGTCTGTGGGATTCTGTAAGGTTCCGGAGGGTTCTGCAGGGTTCCGTAGGGACCCGTAGAGTTCCGTAGTGGCTGGTAAAGTTCCGTAGGGCCCTGTGGGGTTCTGTATGGACCTGTAGGGTTCCGTAGGGGCCTGCAGGGTTCCGTAAGTGCCCGCAGGTGTCTGTAGGGTTCCGTAGGGGTCTGTAGGGTTCCGTAGGCACCTGCAGTGTTCTGTAGGAGCCCATAGGGTTTTAGTGAGGTTCCGTTGTGTTGCTAAGGGTCTTGTAGAGTGCTGTCGGGTCCTGGAGTATTCTGTAGGGTTCCAGAGGGGCTGGTAGGGTTCCGTCGAAATCTGAAGGGTTCCCTAGGGGCCCGTAGAGTCCCGTAGATTTCCGTAGGGGCCTGTAGGGTTGTGTAAGTGCCCGCAGGGGTTGGTAGGAGCTTGTAGGGTGCCATATGTTTCCGGAGGGTTGTGTAGGGTTCCGTAGGGGCCTGTGGTGTTCCCTAGGGGCCTGTAGAGTCTCGTACAGTTCCGTAGGGTCCTGTAGGTTTCCATAAGCGCCCGCAGAGGTCTGAAGGGGCCCGTACTGTTCCGTAAGGATCCATAGGGTTCCGTAGAGCTTCGTAGGTTCCCTAGAGGCCTCTGGAGTACCGCAGGAGCCAGTAGTGTTCTGTAGGGGCCCGTAGGGTTCCTTCCATAGGAGCTGGCAGTGTTCCGTAGGGTCCTCTAGGGTTGAGTAAGTGCCCGCAGGAGTCTGTAGGAATCCGTGGGATTCTGTAAGGTTCTGGAGGGTTCTGCAGGGTTCCGTAGGGGCCCGTAGAGTTCCATAGTGGCTGGTAAAGTTCCCTAGGGCCCTGTACCGTTCCGTAACTGCCTGCAAGGGTCTTTAGGCTTCCGTAGGGGCTGGTAGGGTTCCATAAAGTTCCGTGGGTTCCTGCAGAGTTCTGCAAGTGCCCGCAAGGGCCTGTAGGGGCCCACAGTGTTTCTGCCAGGTTCCGTAGAGTTCCGTAGGGGCCATATTTTTCTGTAGTGGCTGGTAGTATTCTGTAGGGGTCTGTAGGGTTCCGTAGGCGCCTGCAGCGTTCTGTAGGAGCCCATAGGGTTTTAGTGAGGTTCCGTTGTGTTGCTAAGGGTCTTGTAGAGTGCTGTCGGGTCCTGGAGTATTCTGTAGGGTTCCAGAGGGCCTCGTAGGGTTCCATCGAAATCGATAGGGTTCCCTAGGGGCCCATAGAGTCCCGTAGATTTCCGTAGGGACCTGTAGGGTTGTGTAAGTGCCCGCAGAAGTCTGTAGGAGTCTGTGGGATTCTGTAAGGTTCCGGAGGGTTCTGCAGGGTTCCGTAGGGACCCGTAGAGTTCCGTAGTGGCTGGTAAAGTTCCGTAGGGCCCTGTGGGGTTCTGTATGGACCTGTAGGGTTCCGTAGGGGCCTGCAGGGTTCCGTAAGTGCCCGCAGGTGTCTGTAGGGTTCCGTAGGGGTCTGTAGGGTTCCGTAGGCGCCTGCAGTGTTCTGTAGGAGCCCATAGGGTTTTAGTGAGGTTCCGTTGTGTTGCTAAGGGTCTTGTAGAGTGCTGTCGTGTCCTGGAGTATTCTGTAGGGTTCCAGAGGGGCTGGTAGGGTTCCGTCGAAATCTGAAGGGTTCCCTAGGGGCCCGTAGAGTCCCGTAGATTTCCGTAGGGGCCTGTAGGGTTGTGTAAGTGCCCGCAGGGGTTGGTAGGAGCTTGTAGGGTGCCATATGTTTCCGGAGGGTTGTGTAGGGTTCCGTAGGGGCCTGTGGTGTTCCCTAGGGGCCTGTAGAGTCTCGTACAGTTCCGTAGGGTCCTGTAGGTTTCCATAAGCGCCCGCAGAGGTCTGAAGGGGCCCGTACTGTTCCGTAAGGATCCATAGGGTTCCGTAGAGCTTCGTAGGTTCCCTAGAGGCCTCTGGAGTACCGCAGGAGCCAGTAGTGTTCCGTAGGGTCCTCTAGGGTTGAGTAAGTGCCCGCAGGAGTCTGTAGGAATCCGTGGGATTCTGTAAGGTTCTGGAGGGTTCTGCAGGGTTCCCTAGGGGCCCGTAGAGTTCCGTAGTGGCTGGTAAAGTTCCCTAGGGCCCTGTACCGTTCCGTAACTGCCTGCAAGGGTCTTTAGGCTTCCGTAGGGGCTGGTAGGGTTCCATAAAGTTCCGTGGGTTCCTGCAGAGTTCTGCAAGTGCCCGCAAGGGCCTGTAGGGGCCCACAGTGTTTCTGACAGGTTCCGTAGAGTTCTGTAGGGGCCATATTTTTCTGTAGTGGCTGGTAGTATTCTGTAGGGGTCTGTAGGGTTCCGTAGGCGCCTGCAGTGTTCTGTAGGAGCCCATAGGGTTTTAGTGAGGTTCTGTTGTGTTGCTAAGGGTCTTGTAGAGTGCTGTCGGGTCCTGGAGTATTCTGTAGGGTTCCAGAGGGCCTCGTAGGGTTCCATCGAAATCTATAGGGTTCCCTAGGGGCCCATAGAGTCCCGTAGATTTCCGTAGGGACCTGTAGGGTTGTGTAAGTGCCCGCAGAAGTCTGTAGGAGTCTGTGGGATTCTGTAAGGTTCCGGAGGGTTCTGCAGGGTTCCGTAGGGACCCGTAGAGTTCCGTAGTGGCTGGTAAAGTTCCGTAGGGCCCTGTGGGGTTCTGTATGGACCTGTAGGGTTCCGTAGGGGCCTGCAGGGTTCCGTAAGTGCCCGCAGGTGTCTGTAGGGTTCCGTAGGGGTCTGTAGGGTTCCGTAGGCACCTGCAGTGTTCTGTAGGAGCCCATAGGGTTTTAGTGAGGTTCCGTTGTGTTGCTAAGGGTCTTGTAGAGTGCTGTCGGGTCCTGGAGTATTCTGTAGGGTTCCAGAGGGGCTGGTAGGGTTCCGTCGAAATCTGAAGGGTTCCCTAGGGGCCCGTAGAGTCCCGTAGATTTCCGTAGGGGCCTGTAGGGTTGTGTAAGTGCCCGCAGGGGTTGGTAGGAGCTTGTAGGGTGCCATATGTTTCCGGAGGGTTGTGTAGGGTTCCGTAGGGGCCTGTGGTGTTCCCTAGGGGCCTGTAGAGTCTCGTACAGTTCCGTAGGGTCCTGTAGGTTTCCATAAGCGCCCGCAGAGGTCTGAAGGGGCCCGTACTGTTCCGTAAGGATCCATAGGGTTCCGTAGAGCTTCGTAGGTTCCCTAGAGGCCTCTGGAGTACCGCAGGAGCCAGTAGTGTTCCGTAGGGTCCTCTAGGGTTGAGTAAGTGCCCGCAGGAGTCTGTAGGAATCCGTGGGATTCTGTAAGGTTCTGGAGGGTTCTGCAGGGTTCCCTAGGGGCCCGTAGAGTTCCGTAGTGGCTGGTAAAGTTCCCTAGGGCCCTGTACCGTTCCGTAACTGCCTGCAAGGGTCTTTAGGCTTCCGTAGGGGCTGGTAGGGTTCCATAAAGTTCCGTGGGTTCCTGCAGAGTTCTGCAAGTGCCCGCAAGGGCCTGTAGGGGCCCACAGTGTTTCTGTCAGGTTCCGTAGAGTTCTGTAGGGGCCATATTTTTCTGTAGTGGCTGGTAGTATTCTGTAGGGGTCTGTAGGGTTCCGTAGGCGCCTGCAGTGTTCTGTAGGAGCCCATAGGGTTTTAGTGAGGTTCTGTTGTGTTGCTAAGGGTCTTGTAGAGTGCTGTCGGGTCCTGGAGTATTCTGTAGGGTTCCAGAGGGCCTCGTAGGGTTCCATCGAAATCTATAGGGTTCCCTAGGGGCCCATAGAGTCCCGTAGATTTCCGTAGGGACCTGTAGGGTTGTGTAAGTGCCCGCAGAAGTCTGTAGGAGTCTGTGGGATTCTGTAAGGTTCCGGAGGGTTCTGCAGGGTTCCGTAGGGACCCGTAGAGTTCCGTAGTGGCTGGTAAAGTTCCGTAGGGCCCTGTGGGGTTCTGTATGGACCTGTAGGGTTCCGTAGGGGCCTGCAGGGTTCCGTAAGTGCCCGCAGGTGTCTGTAGGGTTCCGTAGGGGTCTGTAGGGTTCCGTAGGCACCTGCAGTGTTCTGTAGGAGCCCATAGGGTTTTAGTGAGGTTCCGTTGTGTTGCTAAGGGTCTTGTAGAGTGCTGTCGGGTCCTGGAGTATTCTGTAGGGTTCCAGAGGGGCTGGTAGGGTTCCGTCGAAATCTGAAGGGTTCCCTAGGGGCCCGTAGAGTCCCGTAGATTTCCGTAGGGGCCTGTAGGGTTGTGTAAGTGCCCGCAGGGGTTGGTAGGAGCTTGTAGGGTGCCATATGTTTCCGGAGGGTTGTGTAGGGTTCCGTAGGGGCCTGTGGTGTTCCCTAGGGGCCTGTAGAGTCTCGTACAGTTCCGTAGGGTCCTGTAGGTTTCCATAAGCGCCCGCAGAGGTCTGAAGGGGCCCGTACTGTTCCGTAAGGATCCATAGGGTTCCGTAGAGCTTCGTAGGTTCCCTAGAGGCCTCTGGAGTACCGCAGGAGCCAGTAGTGTTCTGTAGGGGCCCGTAGGGTTCCTTCCATAGGAGCTGGCAGTGTTCCGTAGGGTCCTCTAGGGTTGAGTAAGTGCCCGCAGGAGTCTGTAGGAATCCGTGGGATTCTGTAAGGTTCTGGAGGGTTCTGCAGGGTTCCGTAGGGGCCCGTAGAGTTCCATAGTGGCTGGTAAAGTTCCCTAGGGCCCTGTACCGTTCCGTAACTGCCTGCAAGGGTCTTTAGGCTTCCGTAGGGGCTGGTAGGGTTCCATAAAGTTCCGTGGGTTCCTGCAGAGTTCTGCAAGTGCCCGCAAGGGCCTGTAGGGGCCCACAGTGTTTCTGCCAGGTTCCGTAGAGTTCCGTAGGGGCCATATTTTTCTGTAGTGGCTGGTAGTATTCTGTAGGGGTCTGTAGGGTTCCGTAGGCACCTGCAGCGTTCTGTAGGAGCCCATAGGGTTTTAGTGAGGTTCCGTTGTGTTGCTAAGGGTCTTGTAGAGTGCTGTCGGGTCCTGGAGTATTCTGTAGGGTTCCAGAGGGCCTCGTAGGGTTCCATCGAAATCGATAGGGTTCCCTAGGGGCCCATAGAGTCCCGTAGATTTCCGTAGGGACCTGTAGGGTTGTGTAAGTGCCCGCAGAAGTCTGTAGGAGTCTGTGGGATTCTGTAAGGTTCCGGAGGGTTCTGCAGGGTTCCGTAGGGACCCGTAGAGTTCCGTAGTGGCTGGTAAAGTTCCGTAGGGCCCTGTGGGGTTCTGTATGGACCTGTAGGGTTCCGTAGGGGCCTGCAGGGTTCCGTAAGTGCCCGCAGGTGTCTGTAGGGTTCCGTAGGGGTCTGTAGGGTTCCGTAGGCGCCTGCAGTGTTCTGTAGGAGCCCATAGGGTTTTAGTGAGGTTCCGTTGTGTTGCTAAGGGTCTTGTAGAGTGCTGTCGGGTCCTGGAGTATTCTGTAGGGTTCCAGAGGGCCTTGTAGGGTTCCGTCGAAATCTGAAGGGTTCCCTAGGGGCCCGTAGAGTCCCGTAGATTTCCGTAGGGGCCTGTAGGGTTGTGTAAGTGCCCGCAGGGGTTGGTAGGAGCTTGTAGGGTGCCATATGTTTCCGGAGGGTTGTGTAGGGTTCCGTAGGGGCCTGTGGTGTTCCCTAGGGGCCTGTAGAGTCTCGTACAGTTCCGTAGGGTCCTGTAGGTTTCCATAAGCGCCCGCAGAGGTCTGAAGGGGCCCGTACTGTTCCGTAAGGATCCATAGGGTTCCGTAGAGCTTCGTAGGTTCCCTAGAGGCCTCTGGAGTACCGCAGGAGCCAGTAGTGTTCTGTAGGGGCCCGTAGGGTTCCTTCCATAGGAGCTGGCAGTGTTCCGTAGGGTCCTCTAGGGTTGAGTAAGTGCCCGCAGGAGTCTGTAGGAATCCGTGGGATTCTGTAAGGTTCTGCAGGGTTCTGCAGGGTTCCGTAGGGGCCCCTAGAGTTCCGTAGTGGCTGGTAAAGTTCCCTAGGGCCCTGTACCGTTCCGTAACTGCCTGCAAGGGTCTTTAGGCTTCCGTAGGGGCTGGTAGGGTTCCATAAAGTTCCGTGGGTTCCTGCAGAGTTCTGCAAGTGCCCGCAAGGGCCTGTAGGGGCCCACAGTGTTTCTGTCAGGTTCCGTAGAGTTCCGTAGGGGCCATATTTTTCTGTAGTGGCTGGTAGTATTCTGTAGGGGTCTGTAGGGTTCCGTAGGCGCCTGCAGCGTTCTGTAGGAGCCCATAGGGTTTTAGTGAGGTTCTGTTGTGTTGCTAAGGGTCTTGTAGAGTGCTGTCGGGTCCTGGAGTATTCTGTAGGGTTCCAGAGGGCCTCGTAGGGTTCCATCGAAATCTATAGGGTACCCTAGGGGCCCATAGAGTCCCGTAGATTTCCGTAGGGACCTGTAGGGTTGTGTAAGTGCCCGCAGAAGTCTGTAGGAGTCTGTGGGATTCTGTAAGGTTCCGGAGGGTTCTGCAGGGTTCCGTAGGGACCCGTAGAGTTCCGTAGTGGCTGGTAAAGTTCCGTAGGGCCCTGTGGGGTTCTGTATGGACCTGTAGGGTTCCGTAGGGGCCTGCAGGGTTCCGTAAGTGCCCGCAGGTGTCTGTAGGGTTCCGTAGGGGTCTGTAGGGTTCCGTAGGCACCTGCAGTGTTCTGTAGGAGCCCATAGGGTTTTAGTGAGTTTCCGTTGTGTTGCTAAGGGGCTTGTAGAGTGCTGTCGGGTCCTGGAGTATTCTGTAGGGTTCCAGAGGGCCTTGTAGGGTTCCGTCGAAATCTGAAGGGTTCCCTAGGGGCCCGTAGAGTCCCGTAGATTTCCGTAGGGGCCTGTAGGGTTGTGTAAGTGCCCGCAGGGGTTGGTAGGAGCTTGTAGGGTGCCATATGTTTCCGGAGGGTTGTGTAGGGTTCTGTAGGGGCCTGTGGTGTTCCCTAGTGGCCTGTAGAGTCTCGTACAGTTCCGTAGGGTCCTGTAGGTTTCCATAAGCGCCCGCAGAGGTCTGAAGGGGCCCGTACTGTTCCGTAAGGATCCATAGGGTTCCGTAGAGCTTCGTAGGTTCCCTAGAGGCCTCTGGAGTACCGCAGGAGCCAGTAGTGTTCCGTAGGGTCCTCTAGGGTTGAGTAAGTGCCCGCAGGAGTCTGTAGGAATCCGTGGGATTCTGTAAGGTTCTGGAGGGTTCTGCAGGGTTCCGTAGGGGCCCGTAGAGTTCCGTAGTGGCTGGTAAAGTTCCCTAGGGCCCTGTACCGTTCTGTAACTGCCTGCAAGGGTCTTTAGGCTTCCGTAGGGGCTGGTAGGGTTCCATAAAGTTCCGTGGGTTCCTGCAGAGTTCTGCAAGTGCCCGCAAGGGCCTGTAGGGGCCCACAGTGTTTCTGCCAGGTTCCGTAGAGTTCCGTAGGGGCCATATTTTTCTGTAGTGGCTGGTAGTATTCTGTAGGGTTCTGTAGGGTTCCGTAGGCGCCTGCAGTGTTCAGTAGGAGCCCATAGGGTTTTAGTGAGGTTCCGTTGTGTTGCTAAGGGTCTTGTAGAGTGCTGTCGGGTCCTGGAGTATTCTGTAGGGTTCCAGAGGGCCTCGTAGGGTTCCATCGAAATCTATAGGGTTCCCTAGGGGCCCATAGAGTCCCGTAGATTTCCGTAGGGACCTGTAGGGTTGTGTAAGTGCCCGCAGAAGTCTGTAGGAGTCTGTGGGATTCTGTAAGGTTCCGGAGGGTTCTGCAGGGTTCCGTAGGGACCCGTAGAGTTCCGTAGTGGCTGGTAAAGTTCCGTAGGGCCCTGTGGGGTTCTGTATGGACCTGTAGGGTTCCGTAGGGGCCTGCAGTGTTCTGTAGGAGCCCATAGGGTTTTAGTGAGGTTCCGTTGTGTTGCTAAGGGTCTTGTAGAGTGCTGTCGGGTCCTGGAGTATTCTGTAGGGTTCCAGAGGGCCTCGTAGGGTTCCGTCGAAATCTGAAGGGTTCCCTAGGGGCCCGTAGAGTCCCGTAGATTTCCGTAGGGGCCTGTAGGGTTGTGTAAGTGCCCGCAGGGGTTGGTAGGAGCTTGTAGGGTGCCATATGTTTCCGGAGGGTTGTGTAGGGTTCCGTAGGGGCCTGTGGTGTTCCCTAGGGGCCTGTAGAGTCTCGTACAGTTCCGTAGGGTCCTGTAGGTTTCCATAAGCGCCCGCAGAGGTCTGAAGGGGCCCGTACTGTTCCGTAAGGATCCATAGGGTTCCGTAGAGCTTCGTAGGTTCCCTAGAGGCCTCTGGAGTACCGCAGGAGCCAGTAGTGTTCTGTAGGGGCCCGTAGGGTTCCTTCCATAGGAGCTGGCAGTGTTCCGTAGGGTCCTCTAGGGTTGAGTAAGTGCCCGCAGGAGTCTGTAGGAATCCGTGGGATTCTGTAAGGTTCTGGAGGGTTCTGCAGGGTTCCGTAGGGGCCCGTAGAGTTCCATAGTGGCTGGTAAAGTTCCCTAGGGCCCTGTACCGTTCCGTAACTGCCTGCAAGGGTCTTTAGGCTTCCGTAGGGGCTGGTAGGGTTCCATAAAGTTCCGTGGGTTCCTGCAGAGTTCTGCAAGTGCCCGCAAGGGCCTGTAGGGGCCCACAGTGTTTCTGCCAGGTTCCGTAGAGTTCCGTAGGGGCCATATTTTTCTGTAGTGGCTGGTAGTATTCTGTAGGGGTCTGTAGGGTTCCGTAGGCGCCTGCAGTGTTCTGTAGGAGCCCATAGGGTTTTAGTGAGGTTCTGTTGTGTTGCTAAGGGTCTTGTAGAGTGCTGTCGGGTCCTGGAGTATTCTGTAGGGTTCCAGAGGGCCTCGTAGGGTTCCATCGAAATCTATAGGGTTCCCTAGGGGCCCATAGAGTCCCGTAGATTTCCGTAGGGACCTGTAGGGTTGTGTAAGTGCCCGCAGAAGTCTGTAGGAGTCTGTGGGATTCTGTAAGGTTCCGGAGGGTTCTGCAGGGTTCCGTAGGGACCCGTAGAGTTCCGTAGTGGCTGGTAAAGTTCCGTAGGGCCCTGTGGGGTTCTGTATGGACCTGTAGGGTTCCGTAGGGGCCTGCAGGTTTCCGTAAGTGCCCGCAGGTGTCTGTAGGGTTCCGTAGGGGTCTGTAGGGTTCCGTAGGCACCTGCAGTGTTCAGTAGGAGCCCATAGGGTTTTAGTGAGGTTCCGTTGTGTTGCTAAGGGTCTTGTAGAGTGCTGTCGGGTCCTGGAGTATTCTGTAGGGTTCCAGAGGGGCTGGTAGGGTTCCGTCGAAATCTGAAGGGTTCCCTAGGGGCCCGTAGAGTCCCGTAGATTTCCGTAGGGGCCTGTAGGGTTGTGTAAGTGCCCGCAGGGGTTGGTAGGAGCTTGTAGGGTGCCATATGTTTCCGGAGGGTTGTGTAGGGTTCCGTAGGGGCCTGTGGTGTTCCCTAGGGGCCTGTAGAGTCTCGTACAGTTCCGTAGGGTCCTGTAGGTTTCCATAAGCGCCCGCAGAGGTCTGAAGGGGCCCGTACTGTTCCGTAAGGATCCATAGGGTTCCGTAGAGCTTCGTAGGTTCCCTAGAGGCCTCTGGAGTACCGCAGGAGCCAGTAGTGTTCCGTAGGGTCCTCTAGGGTTGAGTAAGTGCCCGCAGGAGTCTGTAGGAATCCGTGGGATTCTGTAAGGTTCTGGAGGGTTCTGCAGGGTTCCCTAGGGGCCCGTAGAGTTCCGTAGTGGCTGGTAAAGTTCCCTAGGGCCCTGTACCGTTCCGTAACTGCCTGCAAGGGTCTTTAGGCTTCCGTAGGGGCTGGTAGGGTTCCATAAAGTTCCGTGGGTTCCTGCAGAGTTCTGCAAGTGCCCGCAAGGGCCTGTAGGGGCCCACAGTGTTTCTGTCAGGTTCCGTAGAGTTCCGTAGGGGCCATATTTTTCTGTAGTGGCTGGTAGTATTCTGTAGGGGTCTGTAGGGTTCCGTAGGCGCCTGCAGCGTTCTGTAGGAGCCCATAGGGTTTTAGTGAGGTTCTGTTGTGTTGCTAAGGGTCTTGTAGAGTGCTGTCGGGTCCTGGAGTATTCTGTAGGGTTCCAGAGGGCCTCGTAGGGTTCCATCGAAATCTATAGGGTACCCTAGGGGCCCATAGAGTCCCGTAGATTTCCGTAGGGACCTGTAGGGTTGTGTAAGTGCCCGCAGAAGTCTGTAGGAGTCTGTGGGATTCTGTAAGGTTCCGGAGGGTTCTGCAGGGTTCCGTAGGGACCCGTAGAGTTCCGTAGTGGCTGGTAAAGTTCCGTAGGGCCCTGTGGGGTTCTGTATGGACCTGTAGGGTTCCGTAGGGGCCTGCAGGTTTCCGTAAGTGCCCGCAGGTGTCTGTAGGGTTCCGTAGGCACCTGCAGTGTTCTGTAGGAGCCCATAGGGTTTTAGTGAGGTTCCGTTGTGTTGCTAAGGGTCTTGTAGAGTGCTGTCGGGTCCTGGAGTATTCTGTAGGGTTCCAGAGGGCCTCGTAGGGTTCCATCGAAATCTATAGGGTTCCCTAGGGCCCATAGAGTCCCGTAGATTTCCGTAGGGACCTGTAGGGTTGTGTAAGTGCCCGCAAAAGTCTGTAGGAGTCTGTGGGATTCTGTAAGGTTCCGGAGGGTTCTGCAGGGTTCCGTAGGGACCCGCAGAGTTCCGTAGTGGCTGGTAAAGTTCCGTAGGGCCCTGTGGGGTTCTGTATGGACCTGTAGGGTTCCGTAGGGGCCTGCAGGTTTCCGTAAGTGCCCGCAGGTGTCTGTAGGGTTCCGTAGGGGTCTGTAGGGTTCCGTAGGCGCCTGCAGTGTTCTGTAGGAGCCCATAGGGTTTTAGTGAGTTTCCGTTGTGTTGCTAAGGGTCTTGTAGAGTGCTGTCGGGTCCTGGAGTATTCTGTAGGGTTCCAGAGGGGCTGGTAGGGTTCCGTCGAAATCTGAAGGGTTCCCTAGGGGCCCGTAGAGTCCCGTAGATTTCCGTAGGGGCCTGTAGGGTTGTGTAAGTGCCCGCAGGGGTTGGTAGGAGCTTGTAGGGTGCCATATGTTTCCGGAGGGTTGTGTAGGGTTCCGTAGGGGCCTGTGGTGTTCCCTAGGGGCCTGTAGAGTCTCGTACAGTTCCGTAGGGTCCTGTAGGTTTCCATAAGCGCCCGCAGAGGTCTGAAGGGGCCCGTACTGTTCCGTAAGGATCCATAGGGTTCCGTAGAGCTTCGTAGGTTCCCTAGAGGCCTCTGGAGTACGGCAGGAGCCAGTAGTGTTCCGTAGGGTCCTCTAGGGTTGAGTAAGTGCCCGCAGGAGTCTGTAGGAATCCGTGGGATTCTGTAAGGTTCTGGAGGGTTCTGCAGGGTTCCGTAGGGGCCCGTAGAGTTCCGTAGTGGTTGGTAAAGTTCCCTAGGGCCCTGTACCGTTCCGTAACTGCCTGCAAGGGTCTTTAGGCTTCCGTAGGGGCTGGTAGGGTTCCATAAAGTTCCGTGGGTTCCTGCAGAGTTCTGCAAGTGCCCGCAAGGGCCTGTAGGGGCCCACAGTGTTTCTGCCAGGTTCCGTAGAGTTCCGTAGGGGCCATATTTTTCTGTAGTGGCTGGTAGTATTCTGTAGGGTTCTGTAGGGTTCCGTAGGCGCCTGCAGTGTTCAGTAGGAGCCCATAGGGTTTTAGTGAGGTTCCGTTGTGTTGCTAAGGGTCTTGTAGAGTGCTGTCGGGTCCTGGAGTATTCTGTAGGGTTCCAGAGGGCCTCGTAGGGTTCCATCGAAATCTATAGGGTACCCTAGGGGCCCATAGAGTCCCGTAGATTTCCGTAGGGACCTGTAGGGTTGTGTAAGTGCCCGCAGAAGTCTGTAGGAGTCTGTGGGATTCTGTAAGGTTCCGGAGGGTTCTGCAGGGTTCCGTAGGGACCCGTAGAGTTCCGTAGTGGCTGGTAAAGTTCCGTAGGGCCCTGTGGGGTTCTGTATGGACCTGTAGGGTTCCGTAGGGGCCTGCAGGTTTCCGTAAGTGCCCGCAGGTGTCTGTAGGGTTCCGTAGGGGTCTGTAGGGTTCCGTAGGCGCCTGCAGTGTTCTGTAGGAGCCCATAGGGTTTTAGTGAGGTTCCGTTGTGTTGCTAAGGGTCTTGTAGAGTGCTGTCGGGTCCTGGAGTATTCTGTAGGGTTCCAGAGGGGCTGGTAGGGTTCCGTCGAAATCTGAAGGGTTCCCTAGGGGCCCGTAGAGTCCCGTAGATTTCCGTAGGGGCCTGTAGGGTTGTGTAAGTGCCCGCAGGGGTTGGTAGGAGCTTGTAGGGTGCCATATGTTTCCGGAGGGTTGTGTAGGGTTCCGTAGGGGCCTGTGGTGTTCCCTAGGGGCCTGTAGAGTCTCGTACAGTTCCGTAGGGTCCTGTAGGTTTCCATAAGCGCCCGCAGAGGTCTGAAGGGGCCCGTACTGTTCCGTAAGGATCCATAGGGTTCCGTAGAGCTTCGTAGGTTCCCTAGAGGCCTCTGGAGTACCGCAGGAGCCAGTAGTGTTCTGTAGGGGCCCGTAGGGTTCCTTCCATAGGAGCTGGCAGTGTTCCGTAGGGTCCTCTAGGGTTGAGTAAGTGCCCGCAGGAGTCTGTAGGAATCCGTGGGATTCTGTAAGGTTCTGGAGGGTTCTGCAGGGTTCCGTAGGGGCCCGTAGAGTTCCGTAGTGGCTGGTAAAGTTCCCTAGGGCCCTGTACCGTTCCGTAACTGCCTGCAAGGGTCTTTAGGCTTCTGTAGGGGCTGGTAGGGTTCCATAAAGTTCCGTGGGTTCCTGCAGAGTTCTGCAAGTGCCCGCAAGGGCCTGTAGGGGCCCACAGTGTTTCTGTCAGGTTCCGTAGAGTTCCGTAGGGGCCATATTTTTCTGTAGTGGCTGGTAGTATTCTGTAGGGGTCTGTAGGGTTCGGTAGGCGCCTGCAGTGTTCTGTAGGAGCCCATAGGGTTTTAGTGAGGTTCCGTTGTGTTGCTAAGGGTCTTGTAGAGTGCTGTCGGGTCCTGGAGTATTCTGTAGGGTTCCAGAGGGCCTCGTAGGGTTCCATCGAAATCTATAGGGTACCCTAGGGGCCCATAGAGTCCCGTAGATTTCCGTAGGGACCTGTAGGGTTGTGTAAGTGCCCGCAGAAGTCTGTAGGAGTCTGTGGGATTCTGTAAGGTTCCGGAGGGTTCTGCAGGGTTCCGTAGGGACCCGTAGAGTTCCGTAGTGGCTGGTAAAGTTCCGTAGGGCCCTGTGGGGTTCTGTATGGACCTGTAGGGTTCCGTAGGGGCCTGCAGGGTTCCGTAAGTGCCCGCAGGTGTCTGTAGGGTTCCGTAGGCACCTGCAGTGTTCAGTAGGAGCCCATAGGGTTTTAGTGAGGTTCCGTTGTGTTGCTAAGGGTCTTGTAGAGTGCTGTCGGGTCCTGGAGTATTCTGTAGGGTTCCAGAGGGCCTCGTAGGGTTCCATCGACATCTATAGGGTTCCCTAGGGGCCCATAGAGTCCCGTAGATTTCCGTAGGGACCTGTAGGGTTGTGTAAGTGCCCGCAGAAGTCTGTAGGAGTCTGTGGGATTCTGTAAGGTTCCGGAGGGTTCTGCAGGGTTCCGTAGGGACCCGTAGAGTTCCGTAGTGGCTGGTAAAGTTCCGTAGGGCCCTGTGGGGTTCTGTATGGACCTGTAGGGTTCCGTAGGGGCCTGCAGGGTTCCGTAAGTGCCCGCAGGTGTCTGTAGGGTTCCGTAGGGGTCTGTAGGGTTCCGTAGGCACCTGCAGTGTTCTGTAGGAGCCCATAGGGTTTTAGTGAGGTTCCGTTGTGTTGCTAAGGGTCTTGTAGAGTGCTGTCGGGTCCTGGAGTATTCTGTAGGGTTCCAGAGGGCCTCGTAGGGTTCCATCGAAATCTATAGGGTTCCCTAGGGGCCCATAGAGTCCCGTAGATTTCCGTAGGGACCTGTAGGGTTGTGTAAGTGCCCGCAGAAGTCTGTAGGAGTCTGTGGGATTCTGTAAGGTTCCGGAGGGTTCTGCAGGGTTCCGTAGGGACCCGTAGAGTTCCGTAGTGGCTGGTAAAGTTCCGTAGGGCCCTGTGGGGTTCTGTATGGACCTGTAGGGTTCCGTAGGGGCCTGCAGGTTTCCGTAAGTGCCCGCAGGTGTCTGTAGGGTTCCGTAGGTGTCTGTAGGGTTCCATAGGCACCTGCAGTGTTCTGTAGGAGCCCATAGGGTTTTAGTGAGGTTCCGTTGTGTTGCTAAGGGTCTTGTAGAGTGCTGTCGGGTCCTGGAGTATTCTGTAGGGTTCCAGAGGGCCTCGTAGGGTTCCATCGAAATCTATAGGGTTCCCTAGGGGCCCATAGAGTCCCGTAGATTTCCGTAGGGACCTGTAGGGTTGTGTAAGTGCCCGCAGAAGTCTGTAGGAGTCTGTGGGATTCTGTAAGGTTCCGGAGGGTTCTGCAGGGTTCCGTAGGGACCCGTAGAGTTCCGTAGTGGCTGGTAAAGTTCCGTAGGGCCCTGTGGGGTTCTGTATGGACCTGTAGGGTTCCGTAGGGGCCTGCAGGGTTCCGTAAGTGCCCGCAGGTGTCTGTAGGGTTCCGTAGGGGTCTGTAGGGTTCCGTAGGCACCTGCAGTGTTCTGTAGGAGCCCATAGGGTTTTAGTGAGGTTCCGTTGTGTTGCTAAGGGTCTTGTAGAGTGCTGTCGGGTCCTGGAGTATTCTGTAGGGTTCCAGAGGGCCTCGTAGGGTTCCATCGAAATCTATAGGGTTCCCTAGGGGCCCATAGAGTCCCGTAGATTTCCGTAGGGACCTGTAGGGTTGTGTAAGTGCCTGCAGAAGTCTGTAGGAGTCTGTGGGATTCTGTAAGGTTCCGGAGGGTTCTGCAGGGTTCCGTAGGGACCCGTAGAGTTCCGTAGTGGCTGGTAAAGTTCCGTAGGGCCCTGTGGGGTTCTGTATGGACCTGTAGGGTTCCGTAGGGGCCTGCAGGTTTCCGTAAGTGCCCGCAGGTGTCTGTAGGGTTCCGTAGGGGTCTGTAGGGTTCCGTAGGCACCTGCAGTGTTCTGTAGGAGCCCATAGGGTTTTAGTGAGGTTCCGTTGTGTTGCTAAGGGTCTTGTAGAGTGCTGTCGGGTCCTGGAGTATTCTGTAGGGTTCCAGAGGGGCTGGTAGGGTTCCGTCGAAATCTGAAGGGTTCCCTAGGGGCCCGTAGAGTCCCGTAGATTTCCGTAGGGGCCTGTAGGGTTGTGTAAGTGCCCGCAGGGGTTGGTAGGAGCTTGTAGGGTGCCATATGTTTCCGGAGGGTTGTGTAGGGTTCCGTAGGGGCCTGTGGTGTTCCCTAGGGGCCTGTAGAGTCTCGTAGAGTTCCGTAGGGTCCTGTAGGTTTCCATAAGCGCCCGCAGAGGTCTGAAGGGGCCCGTACTGTTCCGTAAGGATCCATAGGGTTCCGTAGAGCTTCGTAGGTTCCCTAGAGGCCTCTGGAGTACCGCAGGAGCCAGTAGTGTTCCGTAGGGTCCTCTAGGGTTGAGTAAGTGCCCGCAGGAGTCTGTAGGAATCCGTGGGATTCTGTAAGGTTCTGGAGGGTTCTGCAGGGTTCCCTAGGGGCCCGTAGAGTTCCGTAGTGGCTGGTAAAGTTCCCTAGGGCCCTGTACCGTTCCGTAACTGCCTGCAAGGGACTTTAGACTTCCATAGGGGCTGGTAGGTTTCCATAAAGTTCCGTGGGTTCCTGCAGAGTTCTGCAAGTGCCCGCAAGGGCCTGTAGGGGCCCACAGTGTTTCTGCCAGGTTCCATAGAGTTCCGTAGGGGCCATATTTTTCTGTAGTGGCTGGTAGTATTCTGTAGGGTTCTGTAGGGTTCCGTAGGCGCCTGCAGTGTTCTGTAGGAGCCCATAGGGTTTTAGTGAGGTTCCGTTGTGTTGCTAAGGGTCTTGTAGAGTGCTGTCGGGTCCTGGAGTATTCTGTAGGGTTCCAGAGGGCCTCGTAGGGTTCCGTCGAAATCTGAAGGGTTCCCTAGGGGCCCGTAGAGTCCCGTAGATTTCCGTAGGGACCTGTAGGGTTGTGTAAGTGCCCGCAGAAGTCTGTAGGAGTCTGTGGGATTCTGTAAGGTTCCGGAGGGTTCTGCAGGGTTCCGTAGGGACCCGTAGAGTTCTGTAGTGGCTGGTAAAGTTCCGTAGGGCCCTGTGGGGTTCTGTATGGACCTGTAGGGTTCCGTAGGGGCCTGCAGGTTTCCGTAAGTGCCCGCAGGTGTCTGTAGGGTTCCGTAGGGGTCTGTAGGGTTCCGTAGGCGCCTGCAGTGTTCTGTAGGAGCCCATAGGGTTTTAGTGAGGTTCCGTTGTGTTGCTAAGGGTCTTGTAGAGTGCTGTCGGGTCCTGGAGTATTCTGTAGGGTTCCAGAGGGCCTTGTAGGGTTCCGTCGAAATCTGAAGGGTTCCCTAGGGGCCCGTAGAGTCCCGTAGATTTCCGTAGGGGCCTGTAGGGTTGTGTAAGTGCCCGCAGGGGTTGGTAGGAGCTTGTAGGGTGCCATATGTTTCCGGAGGGTTGTGTAGGGTTCCGTAGGGGCCTGTGGTGTTCCCTAGGGGCCTGTAGAGTCTCGTACAGTTCCGTAGGGTCCTGTAGGTTTCCATAAGCGCCCGCAGAGGTCTGAAGGGGCCCGTACTGTTCCGTAAGGATCCATAGGGTTCCGTAGAGCTTCGTAGGTTCCCTAGAGGCCTCTGGAGTACCGCAGGAGCCAGTAGTGTTCTGTAGGGGCCCGTAGGGTTCCTTCCATAGGAGCTGGCAGTGTTCCGTAGGGTCCTCTAGGGTTGAGTAAGTGCCCGCAGGAGTCTGTAGGAATCCGTGGGATTCTGTAAGGTTCTGCAGGGTTCTGCAGGGTTCCGTAGGGGCCCGTAGAGTTCCGTAGTGGCTGGTAAAGTTCCCTAGGGCCCTGTACCGTTCCGTAACTGCCTGCAAGGGTCTTTAGGCTTCCGTAGGGGCTGGTAGGGTTCCATAAAGTTCCGTGGGTTCCTGCAGAGTTCTGCAAGTGCCCGCAAGGGCCTGTAGGGGCCCACAGTGTTTCTGTCAGGTTCCGTAGAGTTCCGTAGGGGCCATATTTTTCTGTAGTGGCTGGTAGTATTCTGTAGGGGTCTGTAGGGTTCCGTAGGCACCTGCAGTGTTCTGTAGGAGCCCATAGGGTTTTAGTGAGGTTCTGTTGTGTTGCTAAGGGTCTTGTAGAGTGCTGTCGGGTCCTGGAGTATTCTGTAGGGTTCCAGAGGGCCTCGTAGGGTTCCATCGAAATCTATAGGGTTCCCTAGGGGCCCATAGAGTCCCGTAGATTTCCGTAGGGACCTGTAGGGTTGTGTAAGTGCCCGCAGAAGTCTGTAGGAGTCTGTGGGATTCTGTAAGGTTCCGGAGGGTTCTGCAGGGTTCCGTAGGGACCCGTAGAGTTCCGTAGTGGCTGGTAAAGTTCCGTAGGGCCCTGTGGGGTTCTGTATGGACCTGTAGGGTTCCGTAGGGGCCTGCAGGGTTCCGTAAGTGCCCGCAGGTGTCTGTAGGGTTCCGTAGGGGTCTGTAGGGTTCCGTAGGCACCTGCAGTGTTCTGTAGGAGCCCATAGGGTTTTAGTGAGGTTCCGTTGTGTTGCTAAGGGTCTTGTAGAGTGCTGTCGGGTCCTGGAGTATCCTGTAGGGTTCCAGAGGGCCTTGTAGGGTTCCGTCGAAATCTGAAGGGTTCCCTAGGGGCCCGTAGAGTCCCGTAGATTTCCGTAGGGGCCTGTAGGGTTGTGTAAGTGCCCGCAGGGGTTGGTAGGAGCTTGTAGGGTGCCATATGTTTCCGGAGGGTTGTGTAGGGTTCCGTAGGGGCCTGTGGTGTTCCCTAGGGGCCTGTAGAGTCTCGTAGAGTTCCGTAGGGTCCTGTAGGTTTCCATAAGCGCCCGCAGAGGTCTGAAGGGGCCCGTACTGTTCCGTAAGGATCCATAGGGTTCCGTAGAGCTTCGTAGGTTCCCTAGAGGCCTCTGGAGTACCGCAGGAGCCAGTAGTGTTCCGTAGGGTCCTCTAGGGTTGAGTAAGTGCCCGCAGGAGTCTGTAGGAATCCGTGGGATTCTGTAAGGTTCTGCAGGGTTCTGCAGGGTTCCGCAGGGGCCCGTAGAGTTCCGTAGTGGCTGGTAAAGTTCCCTAGGGCCCTGTACCGTTCCGTAACTGCCTGCAAGGGTCTTTAGGCTTCCGTAGGGGCTGGTAGGGTTCCATAAAGTTCCGTGGGTTCCTGCAGAGTTCTGCAAGTGCCCGCAAGGGCCTGTAGGGGCCCACAGTGTTTCTGTCAGGTTCCGTAGAGTTCCGTAGGGGCCATATTTTTCTGTAGTGGCTGGTAGTATTCTGTAGGGGTCTGTAGGGTTCGGTAGGCGCCTGCAGTGTTCTGTAGGAGCCCATAGGGTTTTAGTGAGGTTCCGTTGTGTTGCTAAGGGTCTTGTAGAGTGCTGTCGGGTCCTGGAGTATTCTGTAGGGTTCCAGAGGGCCTCGTAGGGTTCCATCGAAATCTATAGGGTACCCTAGGGGCCCATAGAGTCCCGTAGATTTCCGTAGGGACCTGTAGGGTTGTGTAAGTGCCCGCAGAAGTCTGTAGGAGTCTGTGGGATTCTGTAAGGTTCCGGAGGGTTCTGCAGGGTTCCGTAGGGACCCGTAGAGTTCCGTAGTGGCTGGTAAAGTTCCGTAGGGCCCTGTGGGGTTCTGTATGGACCTGTAGGGTTCCGTAGGGGCCTGCAGGGTTCCGTAAGTGCCCGCAGGTGTCTGTAGGGTTCCGTAGGCACCTGCAGTGTTCAGTAGGAGCCCATAGGGTTTTAGTGAGGTTCCGTTGTGTTGCTAAGGGTCTTGTAGAGTGCTGTCGGGTCCTGGAGTATTCTGTAGGGTTCCAGAGGGCCTCGTAGGGTTCCATCGAAATCTATAGGGTTCCCTAGGGGCCCATAGAGTCCCGTAGATTTCCGTAGGGACCTGTAGGGTTGTGTAAGTGCCCGCAGAAGTCTGTAGGAGTCTGTGGGATTCTGTAAGGTTCCGGAGGGTTCTGCAGGGTTCCGTAGGGACCCGTAGAGTTCCGTAGTGGCTGGTAAAGTTCCGTAGGGCCCTGTGGGGTTCTGTATGGACCTGTAGGGTTCCGTAGGGGCCTGCAGGGTTCCGTAAGTGCCCGCAGGTGTCTGTAGGGTTCCGTAGGGGTCTGTAGGGTTCCGTAGGCACCTGCAGTGTTCTGTAGGAGCCCATAGGGTTTTAGTGAGGTTCCGTTGTGTTGCTAAGGGTCTTGTAGAGTGCTGTCGGGTCCTGGAGTATTCTGTAGGGTTCCAGAGGGCCTCGTAGGGTTCCATCGAAATCTATAGGGTTCCCTAGGGGCCCATAGAGTCCCGTAGATTTCCGTAGGGACCTGTAGGGTTGTGTAAGTGCCCGCAGAAGTCTGTAGGAGTCTGTGGGATTCTGTAAGGTTCCGGAGGGTTCTGCAGGGTTCCGTAGGGACCCGTAGAGTTCCGTAGTGGCTGGTAACGTTCCGTAGGGCCCTGTGGGGTTCTGTATGGACCTGTAGGGTTCCGTAGGGGCCTGCAGGGTTCCGTAAGTGCCCGCAGGTGTCTGTAGGGTTCCGTAGGGGTCTGTAGGGTTCCGTAGGCACCTGCAGTGTTCTGTAGGAGCCCATAGGGTTTTAGTGAGGTTCCGTTGTGTTGCTAAGGGTCTTGTAGAGTGCTGTCGGGTCCTGGAGTATTCTGTAGGGTTCCAGAGGGGCTGGTAGGGTTCCGTCGAAATCTGAAGGGTTCCCTAGGGGCCCGTAGAGTCCCGTAGATTTCCGTAGGGGCCTGTAGGGTTGTGTAAGTGCCCGCAGGGGTTGGTAGGAGCTTGTAGGGTGCCATATGTTTCCGGAGGGTTGTGTAGGGTTCCGTAGGGGCCTGTGGTGTTCCCTAGGGGCCTGTAGAGTCTCGTACAGTTCCGTAGGGTCCTGTAGGTTTCCATAAGCGCCCGCAGAGGTCTGAAGGGGCCCGTACTGTTCCGTAAGGATCCATAGGGTTCCGTAGAGCTTCGTAGGTTCCCTAGAGGCCTCTGGAGTACCGCAGGAGCCAGTAGTGTTCCGTAGGGTCCTCTAGGGTTGAGTAAGTGCCCGCAGGAGTCTGTAGGAATCCGTGGGATTCTGTAAGGTTCTGGAGGGTTCTGCAGGGTTCCCTAGGGGCCCGTAGAGTTCCGTAGTGGCTGGTAAAGTTCCCTAGGGCCCTGTACCGTTCCGTAACTGCCTGCAAGGGTCTTTAGGCTTCCGTAGGGGCTGGTAGGGTTCCATAAAGTTCCGTGGGTTCCTGCAGAGTTCTGCAAGTGCCCGCAAGGGCCTGTAGGGGCCCACAGTGTTTCTGTCAGGTTCCGTAGAGTTCCGTAGGGGCCATATTTTTCTGTAGTGGCTGGTAGTATTCTGTAGGGGTCTGTAGGGTTCCGTAGGCGCCTGCAGTGTTCTGTAGGAGCCCATAGGGTTTTAGTGAGGTTCCGTTGTGTTGCTAAGGGTCTTATAGAGTGCTGTCGGGTCCTGGAGTATTCTGTAGGGTTCCAGAGGGCCTCGTAGGGTTCCATCGAAATCTATAGGGTTCCCTAGGGGCCCATAGAGTCCCGTAGATTTCCGTAGGGACCTGTAGGGTTGTGTAAGTGCCCGCAGAAGTCTGTAGGAGTCTGTGGGATTCTGTAAGGTTCCGGAGGGTTCTGCAGGGTTCCGTAGGGACCCGTAGAGTTCCGTAGTGGCTGGTAAAGTTCCGTAGGGCCCTGTGGGGTTCTGTATGGACCTGTAGGGTTCCGTAGGGGCCTGCAGGGTTCCGTAAGTGCCCGCAGGTGTCTGTAGGGTTCCGTAGGCACCTGCAGTGTTCAGTAGGAGCCCATAGGGTTTTAGTGAGGTTCCGTTGTGTTGCTAAGGGTCTTGTAGAGTGCTGTCGGGTCCTGGAGTATTCTGTAGGGTTCCAGAGGGCCTCGTAGGGTTCCATCGAAATCTATAGGGTTCCCTAGGGGCCCATAGAGTCCCGTAGATTTCCGTAGGGACCTGTAGGGTTGTGTAAGTGCCCGCAGAAGTCTGTAGGAGTCTGTGGGATTCTGTAAGGTTCCGGAGGGTTCTGCAGGGTTCCGTAGGGACCCGTAGAGTTCCGTAGTGGCTGGTAAAGTTCCGTAGGGCCCTGTGGGGTTCTGTATGGACCTGTAGGGTTCCGTAGGGGCCTGCAGGGTTCCGTAAGTGCCCGCAGGTGTCTGTAGGGTTCCGTAGGGGTCTGTAGGGTTCCGTAGGCACCTGCAGTGTTCTGTAGGAGCCCATAGGGTTTTAGTGAGGTTCCGTTGTGTTGCTAAGGGTCTTGTAGAGTGCTGTCGGGTCCTGGAGTATTCTGTAGGGTTCCAGAGGGCCTCGTAGGGTTCCATCGAAATCTATAGGGTTCCCTAGGGGCCCATAGAGTCCCGTAGATTTCCGTAGGGACCTGTAGGGTTGTGTAAGTGCCCGCAGAAGTCTGTAGGAGTCTGTGGGATTCTGTAAGGTTCCGGAGGGTTCTGCAGGGTTCCGTAGGGACCCGTAGAGTTCCGTAGTGGCTGGTAAAGTTCCGTAGGGCCCTGTGGGGTTCTGTATGGACCTGTAGGGTTCCGTAGGGGCCTGCAGGGTTCCGTAAGTGCCCGCAGGTGTCTGTAGGGTTCCGTAGGGGTCTGTAGGGTTCCGTAGGCACCTGCAGTGTTCTGTAGGAGCCCATAGGGTTTTAGTGAGGTTCCGTTGTGTTGCTAAGGGTCTTGTAGAGTGCTGTCGGGTCCTGGAGTATTCTGTAGGGTTCCAGAGGGGCTGGTAGGGTTCCGTCGAAATCTGAAGGGTTCCCTAGGGGCCCGTAGAGTCCCGTAGATTTCCGTAGGGGCCTGTAGGGTTGTGTAAGTGCCCGCAGGGGTTGGTAGGAGCTTGTAGGGTGCCATATGTTTCCGGAGGGTTGTGTAGGGTTCCGTAGGGGCCTGTGGTGTTCCCTAGGGGCCTGTAGAGTCTCGTACAGTTCCGTAGGGTCCTGTAGGTTTCCATAAGCGCCCGCAGAGGTCTGAAGGGGCCCGTACTGTTCCGTAAGGATCCATAGGGTTCCGTAGAGCTTCGTAGGTTCCCTAGAGGCCTCTGGAGTACCGCAGGAGCCAGTAGTGTTCTGTAGGGGCCCGTAGGGTTCCTTCCATAGGAGCTGGCAGTGTTCCGTAGGGTCCTCTAGGGTTGAGTAAGTGCCCGCAGGAGTCTGTAGGAATCCGTGGGATTCTGTAAGGTTCTGGAGGGTTCTGCAGGGTTCCGTAGGGGCCCGTAGAGTTCCATAGTGGCTGGTAAAGTTCCCTAGGGCCCTGTACCGTTCCGTAACTGCCTGCAAGGGTCTTTAGGCTTCCGTAGGGGCTGGTAGGGTTCCATAAAGTTCCGTGGGTTCCTGCAGAGTTCTGCAAATGCCCGCAAGGGCCTGTAGGGGCCCACAGTGTTTCTGTCAGGTTCCGTAGAGTTCCGTAGGGGCCATATTTTTCTGTAGTGGCTGGTAGTATTCTGTAGGGGTCTGTAGGGTTCCGTAGGCGCCTGCAGCGTTCTGTAGGAGCCCATAGGGTTTTAGTGAGGTTCCGTTGTGTTGCTAAGGGTCTTGTAGAGTGCTGTCGGGTCCTGGAGTATTCTGTAGGGTTCCAGAGGGCCTCGTAGGGTTCCATCGAAATCGATAGGGTTCCCTAGGGGCCCATAGAGTCCCGTAGATTTCCGTAGGGACCTGTAGGGTTGTGTAAGTGCCCGCAGAAGTCTGTAGGAGTCTGTGGGATTCTGTAAGGTTCCGGAGGGTTCTGCAGGGTTCCGTAGGGACCCGTAGAGTTCCGTAGTGGCTGGTAAAGTTCCGTAGGGCCCTGTGGGGTTCTGTATGGACCTGTAGGGTTCCGTAGGGGCCTGCAGGGTTCCGTAAGTGCCCGCAGGTGTCTGTAGGGTTCCGTAGGGGTCTGTAGGGTTCCGTAGGCGCCTGCAGTGTTCTGTAGGAGCCCATAGGGTTTTAGTGAGGTTCCGTTGTGTTGCTAAGGGTCTTGTAGAGTGCTGTCGGGTCCTGGAGTATTCTGTAGGGTTCCAGAGGGCCTTGTAGGGTTCCGTCGAAATCTGAAGGGTTCCCTAGGGGCCCGTAGAGTCCCGTAGATTTCCGTAGGGGCCTGTAGGGTTGTGTAAGTGCCCGCAGGGGTTGGTAGGAGCTTGTAGGGTGCCATATGTTTCCGGAGGATTGTGTAGGGTTCCGTAGGGGCCTGTGGTGTTCCCTAGGGGCCTGTAGAGTCTCGTACAGTTCCGTAGGGTCCTGTAGGTTTCCATAAGCGCCCGCAGAGGTCTGAAGGGGCCCGTACTGTTCCGTAAGGATCCATAGGGTTCCGTAGAGCTTCGTAGGTTCCCTAGAGGCCTCTGGAGTACCGCAGGAGCCAGTAGTGTTCTGTAGGGGCCCGTAGGGTTCCTTCCATAGGAGCTGGCAGTGTTCCGTAGGGTCCTCTAGGGTTGAGTAAGTGCCCGCAGGAGTCTGTAGGAATCCGTGGGATTCTGTAAGGTTCTGCAGGGTTCTGCAGGGTTCCGTAGGGGCCCCTAGAGTTCCGTAGTGGCTGGTAAAGTTCCCTAGGGCCCTGTACCGTTCCGTAACTGCCTGCAAGGGTCTTTAGGCTTCCGTAGGGGCTGGTAGGGTTCCATAAAGTTCCGTGGGTTCCTGCAGAGTTCTGCAAGTGCCCGCAAGGGCCTGTAGGGGCCCACAGTGTTTCTGTCAGGTTCCGTAGAGTTCCGTAGGGGCCATATTTTTCTGTAGTGGCTGGTAGTATTCTGTAGGGGTCTGTAGGGTTCCGTAGGCGCCTGCAGCGTTCTGTAGGAGCCCATAGGGTTTTAGTGAGGTTCTGTTGTGTTGCTAAGGGTCTTGTAGAGTGCTGTCGGGTCCTGGAGTATTCTGTAGGGTTCCAGAGGGCCTCGTAGGGTTCCATCGAAATCTATAGGGTACCCTAGGGGCCCATAGAGTCCCGTAGATTTCCGTAGGGACCTGTAGGGTTGTGTAAGTGCCCGCAGAAGTCTGTAGGAGTCTGTGGGATTCTGTAAGGTTCCGGAGGGTTCTGCAGGGTTCCGTAGGGACCCGTAGAGTTCCGTAGTGGCTGGTAAAGTTCCGTAGGGCCCTGTGGGGTTCTGTATGGACCTGTAGGGTTCCGTAGGGGCCTGCAGGGTTCCGTAAGTGCCCGCAGGTGTCTGTAGGGTTCCGTAGGCACCTGCAGTGTTCTCTAGGAGCCCATAGGGTTTTAGTGAGGTTCCGTTGTGTTGCTAAGGGTCTTGTAGAGTGCTGTCGGGTCCTGGAGTATTCTGTAGGGTTCCAGAGGGCCTCGTAGGGTTCCATCGAAATCTATAGGGTTCCCTAGGGGCCCATAGAGTCCCGTAGATTTCCGTAGGGACCTGTAGGGTTGTGTAAGTGCCCGCAGAAGTCTGTAGGAGTCTGTGGGATTCTGTAAGGTTCCGGAGGGTTCTGCAGGGTTCCGTAGGGACCCGTAGAGTTCCGTAGTGGCTGGTAAAGTTCCGTAGGGCCCTGTGGGGTTCTGTATGGACCTGTAGGGTTCCGTAGGGGCCTGCAGGGTTCCGTAAGTGCCCGCAGGTGTGTGTAGGGTTCCGTAGGCACCTGCAGTGTTCAGTAGGAGCCCATAGGGTTTTAGTGAGGTTCCGTTGTGTTGCTAAGGGTCTTGTAGAGTGCTGTCGGGTCCTGGAGTATTCTGTAGGGTTCCAGAGGGCCTCGTAGGGTTCCATCGAAATCTATAGGGTTCCCTAGGGGCCCATAGAGTCCCGTAGATTTCCGTAGGGACCTGTAGGGTTGTGTAAGTGCCCGCAGAAGTCTGTAGGAGTCTGTGGGATTCTGTAAGGTTCCGGAGGGTTCTGCAGGGTTCCGTAGGGACCCGTAGAGTTCCGTAGTGGCTGGTAAAGTTCCGTAGGGCCCTGTGGGGTTCTGTATGGACCTGTAGGGTTCCGTAGGGGCCTGCAGGGTTCCGTAAGTGCCCGCAGGTGTCTGTAGGGTTCCGTAGGGGTCTGTAGGGTTCCGTAGGCACCTGCAGTGTTCTGTAGGAGCCCATAGGGTTTTAGTGAGGTTCCGTTGTGTTGCTAAGGGTCTTGTAGAGTGCTGTCGGGTCCTGGAGTATTCTGTAGGGTTCCAGAGGGCCTCGTAGGGTTCCATCGAAATCTATAGGGTTCCCTAGGGGCCCATAGAGTCCCGTAGATTTCCGTAGGGACCTGTAGGGTTGTGTAAGTGCCCGCAGAAGTCTGTAGGAGTCTGTGGGATTCTGTAAGGTTCCGGAGGGTTCTGCAGGGTTCCGTAGGGACCCGTAGAGTTCCGTAGTGGCTGGTAAAGTTCCGTAGGGCCCTGTGGGGTTCTGTATGGACCTGTAGGGTTCCGTAGGGGCCTGCAGGGTTCCGTAAGTGCCCGCAGGTGTCTGTAGGGTTCCGTAGGGGTCTGTAGGGTTCCGTAGGCACCTGCAGTGTTCTGTAGGAGCCCATAGGGTTTTAGTGAGGTTCCGTTGTGTTGCTAAGGGTCTTGTAGAGTGCTGTCGGGTCCTGGAGTATTCTGTAGGGTTCCAGAGGGGCTGGTAGGGTTCCGTCGAAATCTGAAGGGTTCCCTAGGGGCCCGTAGAGTCCCGTAGATTTCCGTAGGGGCCTGTAGGGTTGTGTAAGTGCCCGCAGGGGTTGGTAGGAGCTTGTAGGGTGCCATATGTTTCCGGAGGGTTGTGTAGGGTTCCGTAGGGGCCTGTGGTGTTCCCTAGGGGCCTGTAGAGTCTCGTACAGTTCCGTAGGGTCCTGTAGGTTTCCATAAGCGCCCGCAGAGGTCTGAAGGGGCCCGTACTGTTCCGTAAGGATCCATAGGGTTCCGTAGAGCTTCGTAGGTTCCCTAGAGGCCTCTGGAGTACCGCAGGAGCCAGTAGTGTTCCGTAGGGTCCTCTAGGGTTGAGTAAGTGCCCGCAGGAGTCTGTAGGAATCCGTGGGATTCTGTAAGGTTCTGGAGGGTTCTGCAGGGTTCCCTAGGGGCCCGTAGAGTTCCGTAGTGGCTGGTAAAGTTCCCTAGGGCCCTGTACCGTTCCGTAACTGCCTGCAAGGGTCTTTAGGCTTCCGTAGGGGCTGGTAGGGTTCCATAAAGTTCCGTGGGTTCCTGCAGAGTTCTGCAAGTGCCCGCAAGGGCCTGTAGGGGCCCACAGTGTTTCTGTCAGGTTCCGTAGAGTTCCGTAGGGGCCATATTTTTCTGTAGTGGCTGGTAGTATTCTGTAGGGGTCTGTAGGGTTCCGTAGGCGCCTGCAGTGTTCTGTAGGAGCCCATAGGGTTTTAGTGAGGTTCCGTTGTGTTGCTAAGGGTCTTATAGAGTGCTGTCGGGTCCTGGAGTATTCTGTAGGGTTCCAGAGGGCCTCGTAGGGTTCCATCGAAATCTATAGGGTACCCTAGGGGCCCATAGAGTCCCGTAGATTTCCGTAGGGACCTGTAGGGTTGTGTAAGTGCCCGCAGAAGTCTGTAGGAGTCTGTGGGATTCTGTAAGGTTCCGGAGGGTTCTGCAGGGTTCCGTAGGGACCCGTAGAGTTCCGTAGTGGCTGGTAAAGTTCCGTAGGGCCCTGTGGGGTTCTGTATGGACCTGTAGGGTTCCGTAGGGGCCTGCAGGGTTCCGTAAGTGCCCGCAGGTGTCTGTAGGGTTCCGTAGGCACCTGCAGTGTTCTGTAGGAGCCCATAGGGTTTTAGTGAGGTTCCGTTGTGTTGCTAAGGGTCTTGTAGAGTGCTGTCGGGTCCTGGAGTATTCTGTAGGGTTCCAGAGGGCCTCGTAGGGTTCCATCGAAATCTATAGGGTTCCCTAGGGGCCCATAGAGTCCCGTAGATTTCCGTAGGGACCTGTAGGGTTGTGTAAGTGCCCGCAGAAGTCTGTAGGAGTCTGTGGGATTCTGTAAGGTTCCGGAGGGTTCTGCAGGGTTCCGTAGGGACCCGTAGAGTTCCGTAGTGGCTGGTAAAGTTCCGTAGGGCCCTGTGGGGTTCTGTATGGACCTGTAGGGTTCCGTAGGGGCCTGCAGGGTTCCGTAAGTGCCCGCAGGTGTCTGTAGGGTTCCGTAGGGGTCTGTAGGGTTCCGTAGGCACCTGCAGTGTTCTGTAGGAGCCCATAGGGTTTTAGTGAGGTTCCGTTGTGTTGCTAAGGGTCTTGTAGAGTGCTGTCGGGTCCTGGAGTATTCTGTAGGGTTCCAGAGGGCCTCGTAGGGTTCCATCGAAATCTATAGGGTTCCCTAGGGGCCCATAGAGTCCCGTAGATTTCCGTAGGGACCTGTAGGGTTGTGTAAGTGCCCGCAGAAGTCTGTAGGAGTCTGTGGGATTCTGTAAGGTTCCGGAGGGTTCTGCAGGGTTCCGTAGGGACCCGTAGAGTTCCGTAGTGGCTGGTAAAGTTCCGTAGGGCCCTGTGGGGTTCTGTATGGACCTGTAGGGTTCCGTAGGGGCCTGCAGGGTTCCGTAAGTGCCCGCAGGTGTCTGTAGGGTTCCGTAGGGGTCTGTAGGGTTCCGTAGGCACCTGCAGTGTTCTGTAGGAGCCCATAGGGTTTTAGTGAGGTTCCGTTGTGTTGCTAAGGGTCTTGTAGAGTGCTGTCGGGTCCTGGAGTATTCTGTAGGGTTCCAGAGGGGCTGGTAGGGTTCCGTCGAAATCTATAGGGTTCCCTAGGGGCCCGTAGAGTCCCGTAGATTTCCGTAGGGGCCTGTAGGGTTGTGTAAGTGCCCGCAGGGGTTGGTAGGAGCTTGTAGGGTGCCATATGTTTCCGGAGGGTTGTGTAGGGTTCCGTAGGGGCCTGTGGTGTTCCCTAGGGGCCTGTAGAGTCTCGTACAGTTCCGTAGGGTCCTGTAGGTTTCCATAAGCGCCCGCAGAGGTCTGAAGGGGCCCGTACTGTTCCGTAAGGATCCATAGGGTTCCGTAGAGCTTCGTAGGTTCCCTAGAGGCCTCTGGAGTACCGCAGGAGCCAGTAGTGTTCCGTAGGGTCCTCTAGGGTTGAGTAAGTGCCCGCAGGAGTCTGTAGGAATCCGTGGGATTCTGTAAGGTTCTGGAGGGTTCTGCAGGGTTCCGTAGGGGCCCGTAGAGTTCCGTAGTGTCTGGTAAAGTTCCCTAGGGCCCTGTACCGTTCCGTAACTGCCTGCAAGGGTCTTTAGGCTTCCGTAGGGGCTGGTAGGGTTCCATAAAGTTCCGTGGGTTCCTGCAGAGTTCTGCAAGTGCCCGCAAGGGCCTGTAGGGGCCCACAGTGTTTCTGTCAGGTTCCGTAGAGTTCCGTAGGGGCCATATTTTTCTGTAGTGGCTGGTAGTATTCTGTAGGGTTCTGTAGGGTTCCGTAGGCGCCTGCAGTGTTCTGTAGGAGCCCATAGGGTTTTAGTGAGGTTCTGTTGTGTTGCTAAGGGTCTTGTAGAGTGCTGTCGGGTCCTGGAGTATTCTGTAGGGTTCCAGAGGGCCTCGTAGGGTTCCATCGAAATCTATAGGGTTCCCTAGGGGCCCATAGAGTCCCGTAGATTTCCGTAGGGACCTGTAGGGTTGTGTAAGTGCCCGCAGAAGTCTGTAGGAGTCTGTGGGATTCTGTAAGGTTCCGGAGGGTTCTGCAGGGTTCCGTAGGGACCCGTAGAGTTCCGTAGTGGCTGGTAAAGTTCCGTAGGGCCCTGTGGGGTTCTGTATGGACCTGTAGGGTTCCGTAGGGGCCTGCAGGGTTCCGTAAGTGCCCGCAGGTGTCTGTAGGGTTCCGTAGGGGTCTGTAGGGTTCCGTAGGCACCTGCAGTGTTCTGTAGGAGCCCATAGGGTTTTAGTGAGGTTCCGTTGTGTTGCTAAGGGTCTTGTAGAGTGCTGTCGGGTCCTGGAGTATTCTGTAGGGTTCCAGAGGGCCTCGTAGGGTTCCATCGAAATCTATAGGGTTCCCTAGGGGCCCATAGAGTCCCGTAGATTTCCGTAGGGACCTGTAGGGTTGTGTAAGTGCCCGCAGAAGTCTGTAGGAGTCTGTGGGATTCTGTAAGGTTCCGGAGGGTTCTGCAGGGTTCCGTAGGGACCCGTAGAGTTCCGTAGTGGCTGGTAAAGTTCCGTAGGGCCCTGTGGGGTTCTGTATGGACCTGTAGGGTTCCGTAGGGGCCTGCAGGGTTCCGTAAGTGCCCGCAGGTGTCTGTAGGGTTCCGTAGGGGTCTGTAGGGTTCCGTAGGCACCTGCAGTGTTCTGTAGGAGCCCATAGGGTTTTAGTGAGGTTCCGTTGTGTTGCTAAGGGTCTTGTAGAGTGCTGTCGGGTCCTGGAGTATTCTGTAGGGTTCCAGAGGGGCTGGTAGGGTTCTGTCGAAATCTGAAGGGTTCCCTAGGGGCCCGTAGAGTCCCGTAGATTTCCGTAGGGGCCTGTAGGGTTGTGTAAGTGCCCGCAGGGGTTGGTAGGAGCTTGTAGGGTGCCATATGTTTCCGGAGGGTTGTGTAGGGTTCCGTAGGGGCCTGTGGTGTTCCCTAGGGGCCTGTAGAGTCTCGTACAGTTCCGTAGGGTCCTGTAGGTTTCCATAAGCGCCCGCAGAGGTCTGAAGGGGCCCGTACTGTTCCGTAAGGATCCATAGGGTTCCGTAGAGCTTCGTAGGTTCCCTAGAGGCCTCTGGAGTACCGCAGGAGCCAGTAGTGTTCCGTAGGGTCCTCTAGGGTTGAGTAAGTGCCCGCAGGAGTCTGTAGGAATCCGTGGGATTCTGTAAGGTTCTGGAGGGTTCTGCAGGGTTCCGTAGGGGCCCGTAGAGTTCCGTAGTGTCTGGTAAAGTTCCCTAGGGCCCTGTACCGTTCCGTAACTGCCTGCAAGGGTCTTTAGGCTTCCGTAGGGGCTGGTAGGGTTCCATAAAGTTCCGTGGGTTCCTGCAGAGTTCTGCAAGTGCCCGCAAGGGCCTGTAGGGGCCCACAGTGTTTCTGTCAGGTTCCGTAGAGTTCCGTAGGGGCCATATTTTTCTGTAGTGGCTGGTAGTATTCTGTAGGGTTCTGTAGGGTTCCGTAGGCGCCTGCAGTGTTCTGTAGGAGCCCATAGGGTTTTAGTGAGGTTCTGTTGTGTTGCTAAGGGTCTTGTAGAGTGCTGTCGGGTCCTGGAGTATTCTGTAGGGTTCCAGAGGGCCTCGTAGGGTTCCATCGAAATCTATAGGGTTCCCTAGGGGCCCATAGAGTCCCGTAGATTTCCGTAGGGACCTGTAGGGTTGTGTAAGTGCCCGCAGAAGTCTGTAGGAGTCTGTGGGATTCTGTAAGGTTCCGGAGGGTTCTGCAGGGTTCCGTAGGGACCCGTAGAGTTCCGTAGTGGCTGGTAAAGTTCCGTAGGGCCCTGTGGGGTTCTGTATGGACCTGTAGGGTTCCGTAGGGGCCTGCAGGGTTCCGTAAGTGCCCGCAGGTGTCTGTAGGGTTCCGTAGGGGTCTGTAGGGTTCCGTAGGCACCTGCAGTGTTCTGTAGGAGCCCATAGGGTTTTAGTGAGGTTCCGTTGTGTTGCTAAGGGTCTTGTAGAGTGCTGTCGGGTCCTGGAGTATTCTGTAGGGTTCCAGAGGGGCTGGTAGGGTTCCGTCGAAATCTGAAGGGTTCCCTAGGGGCCCGTAGAGTCCCGTAGATTTCCGTAGGGGCCTGTAGGGTTGTGTAAGTGCCCGCAGGGGTTGGTAGGAGCTTGTAGGGTGCCATATGTTTCCGGAGGGTTGTGTAGGGTTCCGTAGGGGCCTGTGGTGTTCCCTAGGGGCCTGTAGAGTCTCGTACAGTTCCGTAGGGTCCTGTAGGTTTCCATAAGCGCCCGCAGAGGTCTGAAGGGGCCCGTACTGTTCCGTAAGGATCCATAGGGTTCCGTAGAGCTTCGTAGGTTCCCTAGAGGCCTCTGGAGTACCGCAGGAGCCAGTAGTGTTCCGTAGGGTCCTCTAGGGTTGAGTAAGTGCCCGCAGGAGTCTGTAGGAATCCGTGGGATTCTGTAAGGTTCTGGAGGGTTCTGCAGGGTTCCCTAGGGGCCCGTAGAGTTCCGTAGTGGCTGGTAAAGTTCCCTAGGGCCCTGTACCGTTCCGTAACTGCCTGCAAGGGTCTTTAGGCTTCCGTAGGGGCTGGTAGGGTTCCATAAAGTTCCGTGGGTTCCTGCAGAGTTCTGCAAGTGCCCGCAAGGGCCTGTAGGGGCCCACAGTGTTTCTGTCAGGTTCCGTAGAGTTCCGTAGGGGCCATATTTTTCTGTAGTGGCTGGTAGTATTCTGTAGGGGTCTGTAGGGTTCCGTAGGCGCCTGCAGTGTTCTGTAGGAGCCCATAGGGTTTTAGTGAGGTTCTGTTGTGTTGCTAAGGGTCTTGTAGAGTGCTGTCGGGTCCTGGAGTATTCTGTAGGGTTCCAGAGGGCCTCGTAGGGTTCCATCGAAATCTATAGGGTTCCCTAGGGGCCCATAGAGTCCCGTAGATTTCCGTAGGGACCTGTAGGGTTGTGTAAGTGCCCGCAGAAGTCTGTAGGAGTCTGTGGGATTCTGTAAGGTTCCGGAGGGTTCTGCAGGGTTCCGTAGGGACCCGTAGAGTTCCGTAGTGGCTGGTAAAGTTCCGTAGGGCCCTGTGGGGTTCTGTATGGACCTGTAGGGTTCCGTAGGGGCCTGCAGGGTTCCGTAAGTGCCCGCAGGTGTCTGTAGGGTTCCGTAGGGGTCTGTAGGGTTCCGTAGGCACCTGCAGTGTTCTGTAGGAGCCCATAGGGTTTTAGTGAGGTTCCGTTGTGTTGCTAAGGGTCTTGTAGAGTGCTGTCGGGTCCTGGAGTATTCTGTAGGGTTCCAGAGGGGCTGGTAGGGTTCCGTCGAAATCTGAAGGGTTCCCTAGGGGCCCGTAGAGTCCCGTAGATTTCCGTAGGGGCCTGTAGGGTTGTGTAAGTGCCCGCAGGGGTTGGTAGGAGCTTGTAGGGTGCCATATGTTTCCGGAGGGTTGTGTAGGGTTCCGTAGGGGCCTGTGGTGTTCCCTAGGGGCCTGTAGAGTCTCGTACAGTTCCGTAGGGTCCTGTAGGTTTCCATAAGCGCCCGCAGAGGTCTGAAGGGGCCCGTACTGTTCCGTAAGGATCCATAGGGTTCCGTAGAGCTTCGTAGGTTCCCTAGAGGCCTCTGGAGTACCGCAGGAGCCAGTAGTGTTCTGTAGGGGCCCGTAGGGTTCCTTCCATAGGAGCTGGCAGTGTTCCGTAGGGTCCTCTAGGGTTGAGTAAGTGCCCGCAGGAGTCTGTAGGAATCCGTGGGATTCTGTAAGGTTCTGGAGGGTTCTGCAGGGTTCCGTAGGGGCCCGTAGAGTTCCATAGTGGCTGGTAAAGTTCCCTAGGGCCCTGTACCGTTCCGTAACTGCCTGCAAGGGTCTTTAGGCTTCCGTAGGGGCTGGTAGGGTTCCATAAAGTTCCGTGGGTTCCTGCAGAGTTCTGCAAATGCCCGCAAGGGCCTGTAGGGGCCCACAGTGTTTCTGTCAGGTTCCGTAGAGTTCCGTAGGGGCCATATTTTTCTGTAGTGGCTGGTAGTATTCTGTAGGGGTCTGTAGGGTTCCGTAGGCACCTGCAGCGTTCTGTAGGAGCCCATAGGGTTTTAGTGAGGTTCCGTTGTGTTGCTAAGGGTCTTGTAGAGTGCTGTCGGGTCCTGGAGTATTCTGTAGGGTTCCAGAGGGCCTCGTAGGGTTCCATCGAAATCGATAGGGTTCCCTAGGGGCCCATAGAGTCCCGTAGATTTCCGTAGGGACCTGTAGGGTTGTGTAAGTGCCCGCAGAAGTCTGTAGGAGTCTGTGGGATTCTGTAAGGTTCCGGAGGGTTCTGCAGGGTTCCGTAGGGACCCGTAGAGTTCCGTAGTGGCTGGTAAAGTTCCGTAGGGCCCTGTGGGGTTCTGTATGGACCTGTAGGGTTCCGTAGGGGCCTGCAGGGTTCCGTAAGTGCCCGCAGGTGTCTGTAGGGTTCCGTAGGGGTCTGTAGGGTTCCGTAGGCGCCTGCAGTGTTCTGTAGGAGCCCATAGGGTTTTAGTGAGGTTCCGTTGTGTTGCTAAGGGTCTTGTAGAGTGCTGTCGGGTCCTGGAGTATTCTGTAGGGTTCCAGAGGGCCTTGTAGGGTTCCGTCGAAATCTGAAGGGTTCCCTAGGGGCCCGTAGAGTCCCGTAGATTTCCGTAGGGGCCTGTAGGGTTGTGTAAGTGCCCGCAGGGGTTGGTAGGAGCTTGTAGGGTGCCATATGTTTCCGGAGGGTTGTGTAGGGTTCCGTAGGGGCCTGTGGTGTTCCCTAGGGGCCTGTAGAGTCTCGTACAGTTCCGTAGGGTCCTGTAGGTTTCCATAAGCGCCCGCAGAGGTCTGAAGGGGCCCGTACTGTTCCGTAAGGATCCATAGGGTTCCGTAGAGCTTCGTAGGTTCCCTAGAGGCCTCTGGCAGTACCGCAGGAGCCAGTAGTGTTCTGTAGGGGCCCGTAGGGTTCCTTCCATAGGAGCTGGCAGTGTTCCGTAGGGTCCTCTAGGGTTGTGTAAGTGCCCGCAGGAGTCTGTAGGAATCCGTGGGATTCTGTAAGGTTCTGGAGGGGTTCTGCAGGGTTCCGTAGGGGCCCCTAGAGTTCCGTAGTGGCTGGTAAAGTTCCCTAGGGCCCTGTACCGTTCCGTAACTGCCTGCAAGGGTCTTTAGGCTTCCGTAGGGGCTGGTAGGGTTCCATAAAGTTCCGTGGGTTCCTGCAGAGTTCTGCAAGTGCCCGCAAGGGCCTGTAGGGGCCCACAGTGTTTCTGTCAGGTTCCGTAGAGTTCCGTAGGGGCCATATTTTTCTGTAGTGGCTGGTAGTATTCTGTAGGGGTCTGTAGGGTTCCGTAGGCGCCTGCAGCGTTCTGTAGGAGCCCATAGGGTTTTAGTGAGGTTCTGTTGTGTTGCTAAGGGTCTTGTAGAGTGCTGTCGGGTCCTGGAGTATTCTGTAGGGTTCCAGAGGGCCTCGTAGGGTTCCATCGAAATCTATAGGGTACCCTAGGGGCCCATAGAGTCCCGTAGATTTCCGTAGGGACCTGTAGGGTTGTGTAAGTGCCCGCAGAAGTCTGTAGGAGTCTGTGGGATTCTGTAAGGTTCCGGAGGGTTCTGCAGGGTTCCGTAGGGACCCGTAGAGTTCCGTAGTGGCTGGTAAAGTTCCGTAGGGCCCTGTGGGGTTCTGTATGGACCTGTAGGGTTCCGTAGGGGCCTGCAGGGTTCCGTAAGTGCCCGCAGGTGTCTGTAGGGTTCCGTAGGCACCTGCAGTGTTCTCTAGGAGCCCATAGGGTTTTAGTGAGGTTCCGTTGTGTTGCTAAGGGTCTTGTAGAGTGCTGTCGGGTCCTGGAGTATTCTGTAGGGTTCCAGAGGGCCTCGTAGGGTTCCATCGAAATCTGAAGGGTTCCCTAGGGGCCCATAGAGTCCCGTAGATTTCCGTAGGGACCTGTAGGGTTGTGTAAGTGCCCGCAGAAGTCTGTAGGAGTCTGTGGGATTCTGTAAGGTTCCGGAGGGTTCTGCAGGGTTCCGTAGGGACCCGTAGAGTTCCGTAGTGGCTGGTAAAGTTCCGTAGGGCCCTGTGGGGTTCTGTATGGACCTGTAGGGTTCCGTAGGGGCCTGCAGGGTTCCGTAAGTGCCCGCAGGTGTCTGTAGGGTTCCGTAGGGGTCTGTAGGGTTCCGTAGGCACCTGCAGTGTTCTGTAGGAGCCCATAGGGTTTTAGTGAGTTTCCGTTGTGTTGCTAAGGGGCTTGTAGAGTGCTGTCGGGTCCTGGAGTATTCTGTAGGGTTCCAGAGGGCCTTGTAGGGTTCCGTCGAAATCTGAAGGGTTCCCTAGGGGCCCGTAGAGTCCCGTAGATTTCCGTAGGGGCCTGTAGGGTTGTGTAAGTGCCCGCAGGGGTTGGTAGGAGCTTGTAGGGTGCCATATGTTTCCGGAGGGTTGTGTAGGGTTCTGTAGGGGCCTGTGGTGTTCCCTAGGGGCCTGTAGAGTCTCGTACAGTTCCGTAGGGTCCTGTAGGTTTCCATAAGCGCCCGCAGAGGTCTGAAGGGGCCCGTACTGTTCCGTAAGGATCCATAGGGTTCCGTAGAGCTTCGTAGGTTCCCTAGAGGCCTCTGGAGTACCGCAGGAGCCAGTAGTGTTCTGTAGGGGCCCGTAGGGTTCCTTCCATAGGAGCTGGCAGTGTTCCGTAGGGTCCTCTAGGGTTGAGTAAGTGCCCGCAGGAGTCTGTAGGAATCCGTGGGATTCTGTAAGGTTCTGGAGGGTTCTGCAGGGTTCCGTAGGGGCCCCTAGAGTTCCGTAGTGGCTGGTAAAGTTCCCTAGGGCCCTGTACCGTTCCGTAACTGCCTGCAAGGGTCTTTAGGCTTCCGTAGGGGCTGGTAGGGTTCCATAAAGTTCCGTGGGTTCCTTCAGAGTTCTGCAAGTGCCCGCAAGGGCCTGTAGGGGCCCACAGTGTTTCTGCCAGGTTCCGTAGAGTTCCGTAGGGGCCATATTTTTCTGTAGTGGCTGGTAGTATTCTGTAGGGGTCTGTAGGGTTCCGTAGGCGCCTGCAGTGTTCTGTAGGAGCCCATAGGGTTTTAGTGAGGTTCTGTTGTGTTGCTAAGGGTCTTGTAGAGTGCTGTCGGGTCCTGGAGTATTCTGTAGGGTTCCAGAGGGCCTCGTAGGGTTCCATCGAAATCTATAGGGTTCCCTAGGGGCCCATAGAGTCCCGTAGATTTCCGTAGGGACCTGTAGGGTTGTGTAAGTGCCCGCAGAAGTCTGTAGGAGTCTGTGGGATTCTGTAAGGTTCCGGAGGGTTCTGCAGGGTTCCGTAGGGACCCGTAGAGTTCCGTAGTGGCTGGTAAAGTTCCGTAGGGCCCTGTGGGGTTCTGTATGGACCTGTAGGGTTCCGTAGGGGCCTGCAGGGTTCCGTAAGTGCCCGCAGGTGTCTGTAGGGTTCCGTAGGGGTCTGTAGGGTTCCGTAGGCACCTGCAGTGTTCTGTAGGAGCCCATAGGGTTTTAGTGAGGTTCCGTTGTGTTGCTAAGGGTCTTGTAGAGTGCTGTCGGGTCCTGGAGTATTCTGTAGGGTTCCAGAGGGGCTGGTAGGGTTCCGTCGAAATCTGAAGGGTTCCCTATGGGCCCGTAGAGTCCCGTAGATTTCCGTAGGGGCCTGTAGGGTTGTGTAAGTGCCCGCAGGGGTTGGTAGGAGCTTGTAGGGTGCCATATGTTTCCGGAGGGTTGTGTAGGGTTCCGTAGGGGCCTGTGGTGTTCCCTAGGGGCCTGTAGAGTCTCGTACAGTTCCGTAGGGTCCTGTAGGTTTCCATAAGCGCCCGCAGAGGTCTGAAGGGGCCCGTACTGTTCCGTAAGGATCCATAGGGTTCCGTAGAGCTTCGTAGGTTCCCTAGAGGCCTCTGGAGTACCGCAGGAGCCAGTAGTGTTCCGTAGGGTCCTCTAGGGTTGAGTAAGTGCCCGCAGGAGTCTGTAGGAATCCGTGGGATTCTGTAAGGTTCTGGAGGGTTCTGCAGGGTTCCGTAGGGGCCCTTAGAGTTCCGTAGTGGCTGGTAAAGTTCCCTAGGGCCCTGTACCGTTCCGTAACTGCCTGCAAGGGTCTTTAGGCTTCCGTAGGGGCTGGTAGGGTTCCATAAAGTTCCGTGGGTTCCTGCAGAGTTCTGCAAGTGCCCGCAAGGGCCTGTAGGGGCCCACAGTGTTTCTGTCAGGTTCCGTAGAGTTCCGTAGGGGCCATATTTTTCTGTAGTGGCTGGTAGTATTCTGTAGGGGTCTGTAGGGTTCCGTAGGCGCCTGCAGCGTTCTGTAGGAGCCCATAGGGTTTTAGTGAGGTTCTGTTGTGTTGCTAAGGGTCTTGTAGAGTGCTGTCGGGTCCTGGAGTATTCTGTAGGGTTCCAGAGGGCCTCGTAGGGTTCCATCGAAATCTATAGGGTTCCCTAGGGGCCCATAGAGTCCCGTAGATTTCCGTAGGGACCTGTAGGGTTGTGTAAGTGCCCGCAGAAGTCTGTAGGAGTCTGTGGGATTCTGTAAGGTTCCGGAGGGTTCTGCAGGGTTCCGTAGGGACCCGTAGAGTTCCGTAGTGGCTGGTAAAGTTCCGTAGGGCCCTGTGGGGTTCTGTATGGACCTGTAGGGTTCCGTAGGGGCCTGCAGGGTTCCGTAAGTGCCCGCAGGTGTCTGTAGGGTTCCGTAGGGGTCTGTAGGGTTCCGTAGGCACCTGCAGTGTTCTGTAGGAGCCCATAGGGTTTTAGTGAGGTTCCGTTGTGTTGCTAAGGGTCTTGTAGAGTGCTGTCGGGTCCTGGAGTATTCTGTAGGGTTCCAGAGGGCCTCGTAGGGTTCCATCGAAATCTATAGGGTTCCCTAGGGGCCCATAGAGTCCCGTAGATTTCCGTAGGGACCTGTAGGGTTGTGTAAGTGCCTGCAGAAGTCTGTAGGAGTCTGTGGGATTCTGTAAGGTTCCGGAGGGTTCTGCAGGGTTCCGTAGGGACCCGTAGAGTTCCGTAGTGGCTGGTAAAGTTCCGTAGGGCCCTGTGGGGTTCTGTATGGACCTGTAGGGTTCCGTAGGGGCCTGCAGGTTTCCATAAGTGCCCGCAGGTGTCTGTAGGGTTCCGTAGGGGTCTGTAGGGTTCCGTAGGCACCTGCAGTGTTCTGTAGGAGCCCATAGGGTTTTAGTGAGGTTCCGTTGTGTTGCTAAGGGTCTTGTAGAGTGCTGTCGGGTCCTGGAGTATTCTGTAGGGTTCCAGAGGGGCTGGTAGGGTTCCGTCGAAATCTGAAGGGTTCCCTAGGGGCCCGTAGAGTCCCGTAGATTTCCGTAGGGGCCTGTAGGGTTGTGTAAGTGCCCGCAGGGGTTGGTAGGAGCTTGTAGGGTGCCATATGTTTCCGGAGGGTTGTGTAGGGTTCCGTAGGGGCCTGTGGTGTTCCCTAGGGGCCTGTAGAGTCTCGTACAGTTCCGTAGGGTCCTGTAGGTTTCCATAAGCGCCCGCAGAGGTCTGAAGGGGCCCGTACTGTTCCGTAAGGATCCATAGGGTTCCGTAGAGCTTCGTAGGTTCCCTAGAGGCCTCTGGAGTACCGCAGGAGCCAGTAGTGTTCCGTAGGGTCCTCTAGGGTTGAGTAAGTGCCCGCAGGAGTCTGTAGGAATCCGTGGGATTCTGTAAGGTTCTGGAGGGTTCTGCAGGGTTCCCTAGGGGCCCATAGAGTTCCGTAGTGGCTGGTAAAGTTCCCTAGGGCCCTGTACCGTTCCGTAACTGCCTGCAAGGGTCTTTAGGCTTCCGTAGGGGCTGGTAGGGTTCCATAAAGTTCCGTGGGTTCCTGCAGAGTTCTGCAAGTGCCCGCAAGGGCCTGTAGGGGCCCACAGTGTTTCTGTCAGGTTCCGTAGAGTTCCGTAGGGGCCATATTTTTCTGTAGTGGCTGGTAGTATTCTGTAGGGGTCTGTAGGGTTCCGTAGGCACCTGCAGTGTTCTGTAGGAGCCCATAGGGTTTTAGTGAGGTTCCGTTGTGTTGCTAAGGGTCTTGTAGAGTGCTGTCGGGTCCTGGAGTATTCTGTAGGGTTCCAGAGGGCCTCGTAGGGTTCCATCGAAATCTATAGGGTTCCCTAGGGGCCCATAGAGTCCCGTAGATTTCCGTAGGGACCTGTAGGGTTGTGTAAGTGCCCGCAGAAGTCTGTAGGAGTCTGTGGGATTCTGTAAGGTTCCGGAGGGTTCTGCAGGGTTCCGTAGGGACCCGTAGAGTTCCGTAGTGGCTGGTAAAGTTCCGTAGGGCCCTGTGGGGTTCTGTATGGACCTGTAGGGTTCCGTAGGGGCCTGCAGGTTTCCGTAAGTGCCCGCAGGTGTCTGTAGGGTTCCGTAGGGGTCTGTAGGGTTCCATAGGCACCTGCAGTGTTCTGTAGGAGCCCATAGGGTTTTAGTGAGGTTCCGTTGTGTTGCTAAGGGTCTTGTAGAGTGCTGTCGGGTCCTGGAGTATTCTGTAGGGTTCCAGAGGGCCTCGTAGGGTTCCATCGAAATCTATAGGGTTCCCTAGGGGCCCATAGAGTCCCGTAGATTTCCGTAGGGACCTGTAGGGTTGTGTAAGTGCCCGCAGAAGTCTGTAGGAGTCTGTGGGATTCTGTAAGGTTCCGGAGGGTTCTGCAGGGTTCCGTAGGGACCCGTAGAGTTCCGTAGTGGCTGGTAAAGTTCCGTAGGGCCCTGTGGGGTTCTGTATGGACCTGTAGGGTTCCGTAGGGGCCTGCAGGGTTCCGTAAGTGCCCGCAGGTGTCTGTAGGGTTCCGTAGGGGTCTGTAGGGTTCCGTAGGCACCTGCAGTGTTCTGTAGGAGCCCATAGGGTTTTAGTGAGGTTCCGTTGTGTTGCTAAGGGTCTTGTAGAGTGCTGTCGGGTCCTGGAGTATTCTGTAGGGTTCCAGAGGGCCTCGTAGGGTTCCATCGAAATCTATAGGGTTCCCTAGGGGCCCATAGAGTCCCGTAGATTTCCGTAGGGACCTGTAGGGTTGTGTAAGTGCCTGCAGAAGTCTGTAGGAGTCTGTGGGATTCTGTAAGGTTCCGGAGGGTTCTGCAGGGTTCCGTAGGGACCCGTAGAGTTCCGTAGTGGCTGGTAAAGTTCCGTAGGGCCCTGTGGGGTTCTGTATGGACCTGTAGGGTTCCGTAGGGGCCTGCAGGGTTCCGTAAGTGCCCGCAGGTGTCTGTAGGGTTCCGTAGGGGTCTGTA